>NW_027453675.1:5000-17500 GCF_964194025.1 Convolutriloba macropyga | reverse complement strand
ACAAGAAATCGTAGACATTCATCCAGAAAGTAAAATAACAAACTTCAAAGAAAAAACAAGATATAAATGCTTCAACAATCAAGAAATAAAAATATTAGGCGTACTACAGATAACACTCAAATCGGGACCGTGGACTGCAAGAAACTGCAACATCCTACTGGTAAACAACCTCCCCCAAAACGTGATGGGCAGAGACATACTCCGACAACTGGGGATACAACTAACAGCGACAAAACCAACTGGTAAGACAATTGGTTTAATATCAGACATATCAACAGAACAAAACATCATAAAATGGATATTCCAAAAATACCCACACCTCTGCACACGTCTAGGCCGATCAAAAAATCACATGGCTAAATCCATATTTAAAGAAAACTTCACGCCAACACAACACAAAGGTCGACGAGTACCA
The DNA here is from genome assembly GCF_964194025.1 of Convolutriloba macropyga. Lineage (NCBI taxonomy): Eukaryota > Metazoa > Xenacoelomorpha > Acoela > Convolutidae > Convolutriloba > Convolutriloba macropyga. Next base: position 17,085 of record NW_027453675.1, on the reverse strand, counting down.
CTTCACCTTTTAGAACGCGTCGAACAAGAATTAGAAAAACTAATCGAGGATAAACAGATAATGAGACTCGAAAACTGTACTGATGAATATTTTATTAGTCCAATAGTAATAACAGTTAAAAAAGACGAAAGCATCAAAATAGCTTTAGATTCCAAAGAATTAAACGACGCCATACACAAAAACAAATCTCAAATGCAAAGCATTGAACACCTCATTGACGCGGTAGCAAATTATATCTCCGAACGGAGCACAGAACAAGGAACTCTTTACTTCTCAAAAATAGACTTGAAATATGCATATAGTCAAATCCCATTGGACCCACAATTCCAAAAACACTGTAACTTCAATATATTAGGAGGAAAAGCCACTGGAACATACAGATTCATAAACGGTTTTTATGGATTAACAGATATGCCGGCAATATTTCAAAAAACCATAGACGTCACACTTAGAAATTGTCACAACAAATTCGCATTCCTCGATGACATCTTAGTGATAACAAAAGGTAGCATCACGGATCATGAAAAAGAACTGGATAAAATTCTATATCTCTTAGACAAGAGAATCTAGCAATAAAATTACAAAAATGCGAATTCGCCAAAAAACAAATAAACTGGTTGGGATATCTAATAACACCAACTGGCATAACACCAACCAAGCAAAAATGCGAATCAGTAAACAAACTAGAAACACCAAAAACACTAAAACAACTCAGATCATTCATGGGATGCATACATCACCTAATAAAATTTACACCCCAATTAGCAGAAATGTCTGAACCACTAAGACCACTCTTATCAAAAAACAACACAAAAGCGCAAAACAAATTAGATTGGAAGAATGAACACACAATCGCATTCGAAAAGATCAAAAAACAGATAATCAACGTAATGGAGAACAAGCATTTCGATATAAATAAAGAGACGAGAATTAAAACTGACGCCAGCAAAAAAAGACTAGGAGCATTAGAACAAAACACGGTCAGATATGGAAACCAGTCGCCTATGCAAGTAGATTCTTGAACAGATTAGAGGAAAGATTCAGCACAAACGAACTAGAACTACTAGCCATAGTATGGGCACTGGAACATTTCAAATATTATTCGTATGGTAATAAATTCACTTTACAAACAGATCATCAAGCATTGCTTTCAGCACTTAAAAATAACAGAGGAAACAAAACATATCAATGCAGATTATCTAGATGGGTTGACAGATTACTCCCATTCAACTTCACTATCGAACATATACCGGGGAAAAACATGGGATTCGCTGACTACCTCAGCAGAAACTCATCGGCCCCCCCCCGTACCAGTAAATGATGACGATGAAAAATTTGTCACAAATGTAATACAGGAAATAAAACACGCTATCTTAAATCAACGCATCAATCCATTTAGAGCAATTAAACCAACTGGTAATATTAACCAGTCAGAAAGCAACACTCAAAATGAACGAAATGACGTCATGCACGATAAACTAAACACACAAATAATGAGAGCGCTTTTTGCCATCATAGTCATAAGAACAAGTCGCCTCATTATTCAATTCATTCACTTCCAAAATCAAAACAACAACTTATTGCTAGTACCACACGCGCAAACCCTATAACAAACACATTTGAAAAAACCATTACTAAACGTCATAGAGCCCCAAACAAAAAGAATCTCAAAATGGAGACACAAATCCAAAACAAATTAATGTGTGATACAAGCACCCAAACCGATCCCCACTCAAACAAAGGCAAAGGCCTTTCAGTATTAGACGAGAGCAAACACGCCAATTTATTTACGGCTATTGATAATACCCCCACCCCCGATTACCGATTAAACCTTATGAGAGTCTTCAAGGAAGAATTTATCGCCGAAAATTCAAAGAAAGACCTTGGCCCAATTATTGACCTAGTAATCAAAAAGGATTGGAATACATTGAAGAAAGTTAACTCTATCTTTTACAAAATTCATCGTGACCTCTCCGTTACTACATCAGGTTGCCTATTATATGATAAAAAACTTGTCATACCAGCAAAACTTCGACCAATGGTGCTTCAAACCATCCACAGTAAACACCCCGGACAAGCGGGATTGTTAGCACTAGCAAAACTGGTCTGGTACCCTGACATACACAGCGAAATCGTGGCGCAAGCGCAGAGTTGCAAACACTGCATAAAAAGGGTAAAAACTTTAAACCCATCATCACAAAAAATAACCTAGGCATACTACCCAACTTAGTCGAGCCAAATGAAGAAATTCAACTAGATTTCGCTGGTCCCATCCCATATAAAGATAACACAAAAAACAACTATATCCTAGTATCAGTAGATAGGCTCTCAAGATTTCCCCATGCGGAGACTTTCAATAATTGCGACACAAACACAGCAATAGAATACCTGGAAAGCTACTGCAAACTACACGGCATCCCACGTTCCATCAGGTGTGACCAAGCACAAGCATTTAAAGCAAAAGAGTTTGATATATTTTGTAAAAATAAAAACATAAAACTAATACTAGCACCAGCCGGTGACCACCGAGGAATCGGCATGGTCGAACGACTAATACAAACAATAAAAAGAAGATTGGCAGTACTAGATATCGACCCCAATTGGTCAAACACAACACTAACAAACAGACTAGCAAACATGATAGAAAACATTCGCCTAATCCCAAACACTACAACAAAAATCACACCATTTGAAGCACACTTCGGCAGAAAACAAAACACCGCAATATCAAACATCGCAACAAAAACATCACACAAAAATCTATCATACAAAAAAATAACAAAATACTGTTTAGACAAAAAGATGCTCAAGCAGAACGCCCTCACAATGGAGGAAATTTGGAGGCGCGACGGGGAATCTGAAAATGGGTTAGACATCAGATACAGAAGCGAGGAAGACTACATACACCACAGCCCCTCAAGCAACCCGGAACCAACTGGTAGCAGAGAAAACCACGAAAGCATCCAAAGCGACGATTCAGAAAATGTACCCTTGGCACTAACACCTAAAGCAAAAGACTCGCCACGTAAGATCTACCCTTCCGAAATCCATTTCACATTAGGAGATAAAACAACAAAATTCATAAAATCACGCAAAAACATCGCACGAAAATCACTCGCAAGAAAAACAAAAGAACCACGACACACACTTGCACCGTAATGGAACATAATACAAGACGGCACCATCACTGGTTACACACCACACACCATCACAATAGACACATCACTTAGAAAAAACACAGTAATAAGAAAAAATGACCTAGCGATAGTCACCGAACAAAAACCAATACCAGAGTTAACAAAGGAACTTCAAAAACCAAGACTAATTCATATGGTAGCCTGCAAAACAGTAGGAGAATATAAAATAAACGAAGAAAAAATTAAAAAGTTCTGTTTAGAAGAAGCCAAACAACTAAAAACAGCAAACAAAGAACATCTTGGAGAAACATCCCAACGAGCAAGCACCAGGATCAACAAACCCGACAAAAGGATCTCCAACTGGAGCCCAGCGAAAGTAAGGAGAACTGCCGCACATAACCAGAAGAAACAACAAAAAACAAAAAGCCCAGTGACCCCGAAAAGCACAACCAACTGGTTGAAACAAGATAGAGCAAGCAAAAGATCCCGAAGCCAGAAAGTTAGTCCCGGACAGATATTTGAACAGCGTTCAAAATTAGTTGCCCTAAAAAAACAGCGAGGAACACGCAGTGAACAGATCGTTCCTCAAGATAGATATAGACTCCATAAAACAAACGGACCAAACAGTTACATACTTGATAGAAAGTGAAACATCGTCACCGCAAAAAATACTAACATCGAGTGATGCGAAGGAGTTTATGATAATCTCACCAGAGAGCCCACCAATCCACCAAAATCAAGAAGCAACCAGCAGACAAGAACAGGAATGTGTAAACTTCATATCTAACAAATCCACACGGAGAATAGACAGAGCAGTAACAAGAATACAAACACTCAACGAAGAATCGCCAAACTTCACTAAACCCCAAGTCATCTTCCTAGACAAGGACAACAACGAACAAGACAAACAAGCACAATACAAAGCCATACATTTAGAACAATAAAAAACTAGAGAAGGAACAAGCAAAATCATATCAATCATCCCCGCACCACAATTCACGCAACAAGAAGGACATTATCACGCAACCACGGACATTCACGCAACCACGGACACAATTCACGCAACCACGGACTTTATCAAATCACATGAGACAAACACTCCAGCTCCAAAAGAAAACATAAATAACGAAGACGAACACCAACTGGCAAACAAGATACAAACAAAACCACAGTATTCGGTAACAAGCAGCACCACCTCACAGGAATATCACACGCCTCCACTCTCACCAAACATCGACGACATATCGGACATCAACACGGAGGATCTAGAAGAGTTAAATGAAACACTGTAGAACAGTATTTCATTTCCAGAGAGGGGGAAATGATATACAGGAGAAACCTGTAAAGCGGAGTCAGCAACCAAGTACCTAAACTATCTACGTATAAACACTTATTGCATATTCTATCTATCTTTTGTCTATGTAAATATGTTACCAATCGGTGTGAACTGCTCACTTAAAGTTACCGGTCAGTTGTTACGTTAAAGTGTTAGTAACACTTAAGTTCTGTGCAGACGAGTTAAACGATAGCTATGATACAGTCGCCTCGTGGCCAAATACATATTGCTGCACAATCCAGTTTTCCTTCTTCATCTATTGAGAATAACATAAATCAGGATTCAGATAGTTCAATTACTACATCTCCTCACACACAAAACATAGATTCAACCAACCAATTGGTTTGGTCCAATCCCATTCGTAATTCCTTACATTCACAAATACTACGCCAACTGGCATTCTCTGACAACCTTCTTATCAATCATAATAATAATAATAATAATAATAATAATAATAATAATAATAATAATAATAATAATAATAATAATAATAATAATAATAATAATAATAATAATAATATAATAATAATAATAATAATAATAATAATAATAATAATAATAATAGTAATAATAATAATAATAGTAATAATAATAATAATAAAAATAATATTAATAATAATAATAATAATAATAATAAAAATAATAATAATAATAATAATAATAATAATAATAATAATTGTGGTGGCGGATCCACCCACAGCAGATAACCAAGTATCCCAACTATTAATATAAACACGGATAAAAAAATTAGAATAATAATAATAATAATAATAATAATAATAATAATAATAATAATAATAATAATAATAATATTAATAATAATAATAATAATAATAATAATAATAATAATAATAATAATAATAATAATAATAATAAAAATAATAATAATAATAATAAAAATAATAATAAAAATAATATTAATAATAATACTAATAATAATAACAATAATAATAATAATAATAATAATAATAATAATAATAATAATAATAAAAATAATAAAAATAATAATAATAATAATAATAATAATAAAAATAATAATAATAATAATAATAATAATAATAATAATAATTGTGGTGGCGGATCCACCCACAGCAGATAACCAAGTATCCCAACTATTAATATAAACACGGATAAACTATATTACATATATTTATATTCCTGATGGAATGAACTCATATTCATTTTGTTGCTACACTATTGTTGAGTTTCACCAATTGGTGACAACCATTTGTAAACTTGAGTGACAGCTTTGTTACACAGTGTTACCACAAGTGCCAACTGGTACTTAGACTAATTCACGTAGAGCGTGAAAGCTGAACTGCAGTTCTGCCTAAAGCGAAACAAGAAAGAGTTGAAAATTCATGCTTCGAACTTGCTCTTTTGCTATCTTGAGTTATCTTATACGACATGGCGCAGTCAGTAATGGCAAGATCCCCATTAGGAGTTAACTTCTTTTGGGACAAAGGTCACCAACCAGAACTAGACTGGGACAAATGGATATCAACTGTGAAACTAGCAATCATGGTAAAGGACAATATTCAAGTAGAAAAACTACTACAACCCAAACCAGAAATCGAGGACTTAGATTATCCAGCACAACCACACTATGAACCAGCACAAGCAGATGAAACCGCGGCCGAAAGAAGGCAACGTGAACAACGTAATCAAAAAAGAAGAACAGACTGGCAAAACGATTGCAAAGCAATCGAAGATAAAGGACCAATGGTCGACAATATCCCATGGGATGACGCAGACAAGAAAGCAAAAAGCTTAATCTATCTATCTCTAGGAGCTCAAGCAACAAACATATTCCATCAAAGATTTCCACACAAGGACCTACAAAAATGCACCACAGATGCACTAGTCGAACAATTAAAGGAATCATTCACACAAACAAGAAACGAAACATTTGATAGATTTCAGTTTTTCAGATGTCAACAAAAAGAAGGAGAATCACTCGAAGTATTTCACTCGCGAATAAAAAAGCATGCAGCATTATGCAACTGGGAACATCTCGAAGAAAGCATGGTGAAAAGCATATTCATCCAAGGAATGCGTAATCAACAAATCCAAATGGACTTACTATCAGAAGACAGAACGCCCAGTGAAACATTAAACTATGCACTAGCAAGAGAACGAGGACAAGCTAACCAACAGAAGATGCACAACTCACAATCACCACACTCACCCACATACAACGACAACCCATGGTTCGAAAAAATACAGTACATTAAGAGACAAAATAGAGTACCAATACTACCAACCCCACAAACAGGAGAAATACAAAATTGTAGGAGATGCGGAAACAAATTCCTCCCTGGACATTTAAACACATGTCCCGCGAAAAACGAGGCCTGCAGAATATGCAAGAAGATTGGACATTTCGCAAAGCTCTTTAGATCAGAGATGCCACCACGCAACACATTCAGACAACAACAAAGATCGCAATCAATGGGCACAGGACTACAAACCCAAAACAGATACAACCAACCGGCACAAAGAAATCCACAACACAAAATAAGGAACATCAACGAAGAAACAGAAACAGAAGAACAAACAGAAACAGAAGAAACAATCGACCCAGAATCGACGTGTTATATAAGAGAGATGATGGAGGACTGGCAAAACGTCAACTTCATCAAAACAATAAACTTCACAAATGAGAAAGTATCAGATGTAAACAAAACAGACAGAGGAGAATTCTGGATAAAAACAAAAACAAATAACCAACAGATATACTGGCTGGCAGATACAGGAAGCCCGCGTAGCTTCATGAACATAGACACAGCACAAAGATTACTAGCTAATGGAAAGACAACCATCAAACAGCCGAACAAATCAATTGGAGAATTCCGATGCTTCAATAACAACAAAATTAATATAAGCGGCATCATCCAAGTGGATATCACATCAGGGTCATCCACCGCCACAAATTGTACAATACTACTGGTAAACAACAACACCATCAACATCATGGGGAGAGACATCATGGAACAACTCGGCCTACGCCTAACAATGACAACAAAAAACAAAGGTGAGAATAACTTTTTCAAAATTACAAATACACATCAACGAATAACCAAATGGATATTCAATAAATACCCCCACCTATGAACACGCTTGGGAAGATAAAAAAACCACGTGGCAAATTCAACATTTAAAAAAGAATTCCACCCAACACAACACAAAGGACGAAGAATCCCGTTACACCTAACAGAAAAAGTCGAAAGAGAACTCAAAAAATTAATTGACGAAAAACAGATCCAAAAACTAACAAAATGCTCGGATGAACACTTCATAAGTCCAGTAGTCATCACAGTAAAATCAGATCAGTCAATTAAAATTGCATTAGACTCAAAGATATTAAACGATGCAATTCACAAAAACAAATACCAAATGCAAAGCATAGACCACCTAATGGACAAAATAAGTATGAAGATATCGGAATTAAAAACACAAGAAGGACAATTATATTTCAGCAAAATTGATTTAAAGTACGCATACAGCCAATTACCTCTCCATCCGGAGACACAAAAACACTGTAATTTTAACATATTAGGAGGCAACGCTACAGGCACATACAAATTTCTAAACGGATTCTATGGCCTAACAGACTTACCAGCAACCTTCCAAAAAATGATGGACACAACGCTAGACGGACTAGACTCAACAAACGTATTTTTAGACGACATAATAGTTATTACAAAAGGCACAATAGAAAAACATGAAAAAGAAATTGATAAGACACTAAACAGACTAAATGAAGAAAATCTAGCAATTAGTCTACACAAATGCGAATTCGGTCTAAACGAGATCACGTGGTTGGGTTACAAAATAAACGCCGAAGGAATAACGCCAACCAAAAGAAAAACAGACGCAATTATCCAACTGGATAACCCTAAAACACCCAAACAACTACGATCATTCATGGGTAGCATCCATCACTTAATCAAATTCATACCAAAATTGGCAACACTATCAGCACCAATAAGACCACTGTTATCATCAGCAACATCAAAAAAAAGACTGGAATGGAACGAACAACATTCAACCGCATTTAAAAACATAAAAAATGCAATCAAAAACATAATAGAACAAAAACACTTCAACATAAACAATGAAACACGAGTCAAATGCGACGCAAGCAAAGAAGGATTAGGGGCATGCCTATAACAAAAAGAAAACAACAATTGGCACCCGATCGCATACGCCAGTAGGTTCTTAAACAAAAATGAACAGCGATACAGTATAAACGAACTCGAACTACTAGCAGTCGTTTGGTCTTTGGAACATTTTAAATACTACTTATATGGATCACACTTTACCCTTCAAACAGACCACCAAGCATTATTATCCGCACTAAAAAATAATAGAGGAAATAAAACGTATCAAAGTCGACTGACAAGGTGGGTCGACAGATTATTACCATTTCACTTTAAAGTCGAGCATATCGCAGGAAAGGATATGGGATTCGCGGACTATTTAAGCCGCCATCCTAATTCACCACCAACTGGTGAGAACATGAATGAAAACCACGTCATAAATATAATAACATCGCTAAAATACGCTCTGTTAACGCAACAAAGAAAAATAGCCCATCAGAATGCTCGAGAAACTAGAACATACAATGACATCAAAAACCATTCCAATCGGAACGAACAAAAGCAACACGCTTTTTGCCAAATTAACGCTAACAATCAGTCGCTATTTATTAAGCCTTCTTATCTAACAAACTTTCAAATTAACAATTCAAAACAACACAACCATTATCATTCAAAACAAATTACACAAGATCTATTCACATCGAAAGTATACATCACAACAAGAAGAAGACCAAACCTGGACACAAACAACATACCTATAACAAAACGACACAGAGCACAAAACAAAACGAAGATGGACACACCACAAAATCTCACAGAATCAAACACAAACACAATAGCAACACATACAGAGGAAACAAACAACACAGGACTAGGACGCACCCCACTCAATACTAGACAACAATTCAACCCATTCGCAAATACAAACAACGAACAGCTACCAGAGTATCTCAAGAATCTACACAAAGTCCTAGGAGAGGAATTCATCGCAAAGGCCACCAGAGCAGATCCCCAGAGCCGAAGCCTATTGCAGATAGTACAGGATAAAGACTGGACAACACTGAAACATTTTAGCCGGTACTGGCATTCACTGAAACGCGACCTAGGGGTGACTCCAACGGGATGCATCCTATACGATGGTAAACTGTTCATACCAACACAGCTACGAAAACCAATAATGAACGCCATCCACAGAAAACATCCAGGACAAACCGGTATGATGCACCTAGCAAACCTCATCTGGTTCCCGCGAATACACCGGGAAATCGTCACCCTTACTCAAAATTGCCAACCGTGCATAAAGACAGGTAAGAATCTAAAACCACTAATACCCAAAAACAAAATATCAGAACTACCAGCACTAGTAGAACCCAACGAAGAAGTCCAATTGGACTTTGCCGGCCCAATAACTGATGAACAATACAAAGAATCAGATATACTAGCATCAGTAGATAGATACTCGAGATACCCCCACGCAAAAGTATACCATAATTGCGACGCAGAGACAGCCATTAGTTATCTAAATCAGTACATAAAATTCCACGGGATCCCCAGAAACATAAGGTGCGACCAAGCACAAGCATTTAAGTCACGACAATTCGAAATATTCTGTAAAAACAACAACATAAAATTAATACTGGCTCCAGTGGGAGACCACAGAGCCACAGGAATGATAGAGCGACTAATACAAACAATTAAAAGACGCCTATCCGCCATAAATAGCGACACCAACTGGTCACAAGTAACACTTGCAGACAAAGTAGCAGAAATAATACAAGAAATCAAACTAATCCCAAACACAACAACACAAATAACACCATACACAGCACACTTCGGAAGAAAAGCTAATACACAACTTTCAAACATAACAACAAAACCATCACAAAACAACCTATCATACAAAAAAATAAAAAATTTCTATTTAGACAAAAGGAGAGGCCTCAAACAACCAATGCTGAACGCAGAATCCATCTGGAACATCGAGACCGACTCGGAACCCGAACTTGATATCAGATTCAACGAAGACACCCCGGACGAAGATTCTGCTTCAGACAACTCCACACTACAGAATGTGAAGAAAAAAGCAGCGAAACGTAAGCTAACATCACCTATTAAAATTATACCAGATAAACTTACACTAACTTTTGGGGACAAAACCACCACCATCACCAAAACAAAAAAGCAAGTAGCTCGAAAAACATTAGCACGTAGATCACAAGAGCCTCGAGGCACACTTAAACCGTTATGGAACATAATACCCGACGGCACAATCACAAATTATTCTCCAACAACAATAACACTAGATACACACAACCGCAAAAACGTCGTAGTAAGAAAAAACGATCTAGCTATAATTAACGAAACAAATCCACGACTAATGCACTTCGTAGCCTGTAAAACTGTACGAGAATATAATAGAAACCAAGAAAAAATAAAAGAATTTTTGTTAACAGAAAAGAAGAACCAAACGAACCAACCCAACAAGAAACTAACCGACCACGCCCCAGAATCACAAGTCCATATGGACCAACCGGGACCAAGCAGGGCAGGAGAGAGCAACCCACAGAAGGACCAACCCGGCCCGAGCGGATCGCAAAGGACCCAACCAGCAAAAGCACCCAAGCAGCCCAGACGAAAAGGAACGGCCCCAACGAAACGCGCATACAAACCCAACAAAGAATTCGATATACGTTCAAAAGAGGCAGCTCTCGCACAAACGAAATTAGAAAAAGCAAAACAGCGCCAAAAGGACAAAGCAAGATCACCACGTATCCAACTGGATATGAAACAACTACAGCGAGACAAGTCAGTGCAAATAATCAACCTCGCATCAGACTCATCACAAGACAGCCCACTACAAATCTTGACTTCCAATAGTCCCAACGCATTTATGTACGCACAACCCAAAAACAAGGACGACAGCCCATCAAAAAGAGAAGCAAAAATAGACAAGATAATAAAGAAAATTACAAACTCACCGAAAAAGGCAACTACAGAACCCGAAGAAGAACAAATTATAACGATCACTCCAGCCTCAACATCCACACCAATTGGAGATAACACAAAAGCACGGCAACCCATCGACGACAAACAACAACCACAACACATAGACAACAGCAAAGCCACACATCAACAAAACATTGACAAACATACAACGCAACCAACTGGTTCTAACATACGCATCAACACTACACCAACACTGCTAGAAGACAAAAGAAACCCACCAGTACTGCTGAACAAAGGATCAGCAGAACCACCAGAGGAACGTCAAGAGACGAATACCGAACGAGACAACATCCATACGGAAGAAGAAGAGGACGAAAACTCAGGAACAAGTTCGATATCCTCACTCAACACAGCGGACATAGAAGCCCTAAACAAGATTTTTGATTAAGATCAAAAATCAAACCATCGAGGGGAAGTGTGGTGGCGGATCCACCCACAGCAGATAACCAAGTATCCCAACTATTAATATAAACACGGATAAACTATATTACATATATTTATAT
>NW_027453674.1:0-18760 GCF_964194025.1 Convolutriloba macropyga | reverse complement strand
AAAAAATTCAGAAATCTATCTTGCCGAAGAATTGATGGCCCGCCAGTTAGGAGTTCAAGTTGAGATCAATATTTCTTGAACGAAATCCTACCCTAGTTTTCAATGAACAACTGCATATCCAATTATAATTCAAATCTTAAAATTTACCAATGGTTGACGGGTCCGGAGTCAGTTTCGGAGATTACACCGGAAAAAAGTTTCAAAAACAGCAAAAAGTAAAACAATGGAAGCCAATATTTGAAACATATTTCTGCAAAAAAATCCTTTGAAATTGGATTGATTGCCATATGTTTATGTCAGATTTCTGAAGCAAAGTAGAAATACTTTTCCAAAATCTTCCAATTTTGAAAAAAACTTAATTAAAGAGACTTCAAGTACTGAAAACAATTTTGTTGGGTTATGGACATTCGCAAGCGGAATAAAAAGCGTTCTTAACTAAGTAAAAGAATTAATTTCTCAAAAATGAGAGAATAACAAAATGATATTTTACAGTAGAATTAAGAGGTTTACAGGAGAGATCTGATTAATAGATCAAGATGGTGATTTGAATTTGGGGATGAAAAAGGACTCAAAAATCAGCTGTATATATATCCATTATCAGTGTGAAAAGGTCAAGATACAAAACTAATCTTAGCAACGTGATTTATAGTGGGGGTCGCAAATGTTACCCAATATGGTTTGCTTCTGCAAATCAGTCGCAAAGGGAACCATAAAAGGAATGCATTTGCACTTTTCTAAGATTCACACTTCCGGAGATATCGTCATCATTTAATACATGCTGGAAAGATTTTACATCAATTAATCTAACTCTAATAAGACTTATCTAGATTCACCAATTATAACCGAATTTTGATTCTAAGCACCATTTCTTGACGATTCATTTATATAATTTCTTTGGTCGAAGTCATATTGCTTGTCTTTCTAATCAGGTAAGTCAAACTTTCTTTCTAATTCTCACTAAGTTTAAGACTATAGTTTGATCGATATTCTAACACCCCTACTCAGACTTGAGCTGATTGCGTAGAGTCTGTTCCCATCAAAACTGCTCTGAATGTTTCCAATTTCGAAAAGGGTAAGGACTTTGTGAAGATGTCCGCTGCCATTTTGTCTGTAGGGACGTAATGAATTGAAATAGTCCCATCCTCCGTCTTGTCCCGGATGAAGTGAAACTTTGTTTCGATGTGCTTGCTCCTTTTGTGCATGACTGGGTTTTGGCAGAGTCTGATACAACTTTGGTTGTGTTCTCCAATTGCTATTGGACGTTTCCGTTGGATGCCAAAATCCTCTAGAAGTTGTTTCAGGTAGAGTGCTTCCTGAACTGCTGCTGCCATGCCCTGATATTCTGCTTCTGATGAAGAAAGAGCAACTGGGACCTGCTTTTTGACACCCCAGCTGAGTGCTGCGCCACGTCCGATGAGCTTGAAGTAATATCCCGTTTTTGATTTTCTGTCGTTCACGTCTCCAGACCAGTCTGCATCACTTTCCCCCACTAAACCATAACTAGCTTCTTTTGTGTAAGTAAGTTTTAAACCTTTTGAACCTTGAAGATATCGCAGAAGTCGTTTTCCGCACATCCAGTGTTGATTGGTAGGTGCATTCATGTGTCTGGACAGAATGTTGACTGTGAACATGATGTCTGGCCTCGTCTGTTTGGCCAGATACAGAAGTGATCCAACCAAGTTTCTGTAGATCCTCTGTTCCACTTCTTCGTCTCCGTTCTGTGCTGTCTGAAGTTTCAAATTCAAATCAGCTGGAGTTCTTGAGGGTTTGCATTGATCCATTTGAAACCGCTTAAGCATTGTTTCTATGTAGCATTTTTGGTCGACTGTGACTTTGCCCTTTTCTCGTCTGATTCTTAGACCCAAAAACCAGTGCAGTCTCCCTCTGTCTTCCATGTGAAAGGTTGTTTCTAGTGCCTTCTTGACATCAGAGACCACTGTCATACTTCTTGATGCTACTACGATGTCCTCAACCCAGACCAAGATGAAGGTGTGATCCTCTGCCTCTGATCTTGCGGACAAGCAGTGATCGTTCCTGCTTCTGGTGAACCCCTGTCTCAGTAGGAAGTTTGTCAGCTCTTTGTGCCAGTTGTTAGCAGCCTGTTTCAAACCATAAGTTGATTTATTTAGTCGACATACTAACTTCTCCCCATCTGATCCGCGTTTTACAAATTCCTGTGGCTGTTCCAGATACACTTCTTCCTCGATTGGTGAGTGCAGGAAAGCAGTCTTGACATCAAATTGGTGCATCACATGGCCCTGCTTCGCTGATAGCTGAAGTAGAACCCTGAATGTCTCTGGCTTGCAGGTAGGCGCAAAAGTCTCAAAGTAGTCCAGTCCTTCCAATAGTTTGAAGCCTTTCGCCACATAGCGCGCTCTGTATTTGTCCACTTTACCACTGGGTCCCAATTTCACTTTGTAGACCCATTTGCCCGGTATAACGTCCTTGTCTGTGGGTGGTCTCACTAGGTTCCAAGTCTCGTTGTCTTGGAGTGCCTTGACCTCGTCCTTCATTGCCCGGTGCCACTGGTCCCAATCGTCACCTTGCTTGGCTTCTTAGACTGTTTTGGGTTCCACATAGTCGCCCTCAGTCACAGCAAGATGGGTCCTGACTTCTTCAAAAAATTGCGGAACAATCCTTGCTCGTGTCCCTCGTCTGGGCTCTGCTCTGTCCGCGTGTTCCAGTGCATCTTCATTGAAGCCAACTGTCTCCATCTGTGAGAAGTCTTCTGTGTCACTGTCTTCCAGTGACTCTGAGTCTCTGTGACTCCCTCTTGTTGCAGTAGGTCCTTCATCTAGTGCTGTTTCTCCAACATCCGAGGCCTCTTGTCTCAGTGTTGTTTCTTGAGTATTCACGCTCCCTGTGTCATGCCACTCCTCCTTTATTGCAGTAGATATGTCCTGTCGTTCTTTGTTGTCATCGTCTTGATGACCACCATCTGGGTGCCAGATTCCCAGTTCCAACCCATCATCTAGTAGGTCAGCCGTTTCTTTGTTGTCAGGGATTGAGCACATTTCAGACTCATTGATGATCACATCTCGAACTGCCATCACCTTGCGTGTGTTGGGTATGTCCACCAGGTATCTGTTTTCTCCTTCAGTGTAACCCACAAATTTTCCTTCCAGTGCCTTGGGTTCAAGTTTGCTGACTTCTCTGTCCCTCCTCCTCATGAAGACTGTGCAACCAAAAATAGATAATTTACTAATTGGAAGCTTAGGTTTTATACCTCTCATCAGCTCTGCTGGGCATTTTTCTTCTCCTCGTCTCACAACCAAGTTTCTGATCCTTGTTGCGTGAAGAATTGCTGCTCCCCACATCATCTTGGGAAGTCCTGAGTCAATGAGCAAACATCTTGCCATCTCCAGCAGTGTCCTGTTGCACCTCTCAGCTAACCCATTCTGTTGTGGCGTCTCTGGTATGGTCTTCTCCTGTAGAATGCCTGCATCTAAGCAGTACGTCTTGAACTGCTCTGAGAGAAACTCCTTCGCATTGTCTTGCCTCAGCTTCTTGGGCGTCCCCACACTGAGAACAAATTTCTTCAGGCTGGCCAATGCTTCACTCTTTGCCTTAAGAAATTCCACAAACATAAACTTCGTGTACTGGTCTGCAAACATAATGCAGAACCGGAACCCTGACAGCGACTCTACTGTGAAAGGTCCCATCACGTCTGTGAACACCCTCTCCAGGTTCTCTTCTGCTTGGGTCTCTGCCATTCTTGCTACTGGAGTCTTTGTGATCTTGGCCAATGCACACACATTGCATACATCATCGAGTTCCCCCACTGTCTCTGGTGCATTCCTGGCCACATCCGCTTGATTCAACTGACCCAATCGTCTGTGTCACTTCCTTGCACTGTCAAGTTTCACGCTGTTGGAACTCAACTTGAATTCTAGAACGCTGCAGGGTAAATAAAACAAACTATTTTCTTGTGTTAGTTTTACCCGAGTACCCTTCCGGAGTTTCATGCAGCTAATTCCTCTCTCAAAAGTGAAGCTATGTCCCCACTCCGTGCATCTTGAGACTGATAGGAGGTTTGAAGATTAGTCCGGCACACACAACATTTTTGTATCCGCATTGGAATTCCTCTTTGTTTGATGGTATGCTGATCCTCACACAGCCTCTGCCCACCACTCTGGAGGCCTCTCCTTTGGGATTTCTGACCACTGATTGAATGGGCACAAATTCCAGGAACGCATCGATGTTCGTCACTATGTGATCTGTACAACCATTGTCCACTAGCATGCCTGCTGTCTTCCACTGGGTAAGAGCTGCCCAGCATTCTGGTGTAGCCAATGTTGGACCCATTGCCACTGACTCATGTTTGCCTCCATCTCTTTGTCTCTTGCATGCCCTGTCTAGGTGACCCTTCTCACCACACTTGCTGCATTGTGCTGTCTCTTTCTTCCTGTAGTCCTTGGCAAAGTGTCCAGAGATCCCACACACAAACGAGTTTCCTTTCTTGGGTCCCTTCTTGAAGTCACGCTTCACTGCCAGTGCCACTGAACCACTTTGTTCCTTGTGTCTCTGCACCGTGCTCTCATGAAAGTTCTGCAGCTTTTTCCTCAACTCTGTGAAGTTCGTTGCCGGGTTGAAGCTTTCCTGTATAACAAAACTTTCATACCTCATTGGCACACCATTGAGGACCAAGGCGTTGAAGAGGGTCTCTGAGACTGCTTCCCCTGCTTCTTGTAGCCTTGTGAGCAACTTCTGTCCTCTGATGAATAAGCTGTCCGAATCCTCAGAATCCTCGGGCTGCAGTCGAGCAAGCTGTGCCTCTAAAGTCAACACTGTCGGCGTCTCCACACTCTGAAATCTCTCTCGCAAAAGCTTCCAAGCCTTTGCTCCATCTATAATGCCATCATCTCCCACACAGTCATGTCTTATCAGCATGAGGGTTGTTGCATCTAGAGTCAGTGCCAGATGGCACCACACATTGTTCCGTTTCTCCTTGATGTCTGCAACTTCCTTCTCATATGCATCCTTCAGCACCTTGTGGTTCTTCTTCTCATCAAAGTGGACCAAGGTAGCTTATTTCGTGCTGTTTTTGATGAAAGAGGCTGAATTTTGAAATATTTATCCAGAGTTTTTGACCAAAAAATTTAAATCAGAATAATCAACAAGGCTTGTTTGTCTTTAAATATAAAATCAACGACGCTATTTTTAAAAATTTCAACAAATTTTAGCAAAATTGACGAAATTTTAGGCAAAAATTTTGGAAAATGTGAATAAAAACAACTTGAATTCACTCTTCTTTTCTCAGAAGTTTAAACCTCGATAACTCCCTGTAGAAATTAAAAACTGAAAAAATCTTTTTAATTCCATATTCTACGCTGGACGAGCTTTCTAGTGATACCAGTCTCAACTCTCTACGATGAATATATCGATCGGCGAAAATTGACTGAACAAAAAAAACCAGTTGAGTATATAGTTCCTCCCCCCTCAAGAGGGGTCGGAACAATAAAGTCCTTTGAAATTGAATAATTTGGAACCCGCTAGGCGTGATCGAATTTTTTTTTATTTAGACACACAAAGACAGAGTAGTGTAATTAAAAGCCCTTTTTTTGAGAAGAAAACAACTGGAAAGTTAGTCATAGATCTTCATATTAAAAAACGAGATATGATTCGAGAGTTTTTCAGCTTTGACAAAGATTTAACTTAAGCGCTAAAAATAGTAGTTTTAATCAAGGCGCTCCAATACTAACAGTTAATAAGATTAGAGGTTTTAGGCATTAGTGATCATTTCAGGATAAAAATTTACTTTTAATTTGAATCAGCAGAGATGAAATACGCTCAGATTTAATTTTTAAACCAACTCATTCATCCAGTGTTTTTCTGGGTTTTATGTTAGAAGTATTTTAACAACACGGTCAGGTCAATAGAGCTATTTCTAAATGATTTGCTAGAAAAACTGAGAATTCAAGCTAGAGCTGGATATTTCACTAAAAAAATTGATTCAGGAAATAATATTAAACCGTATGATATCAAATTTTAAGATATTCATAGTTAATGGTTAAATTTAAATTTTGATTTTTTTTAAAAATTTGGTTGAATATTAAAAAATTCGATTGACGGCAGTTACCCTCGGAAAACATAGGTTACTTGACTCCAGATAAACGATCGCTTTCTCGTACAATCTGACGCGGTCAACTAGGTTTTAAAATTGATTACCAAAATTTAAACTTGATTTAAAATATTCAGAAATCTATCTTGCCGAAGAATTGATGGCTCACCAGTAAGAAGTTCAAGTTGTGATCAGTATTTCTTGAACGAAATTCTACCCTAGTTTTCAATGAACAACTGCATATCCATTTATATTTCAAATCTTAAAGTTTACCAATGGTTGACGGGTCCGGAGTCAGTTTCGTATATTACACGGGAAAAAAGTTTCAAAAACAGCAAAAAGAAAAACAATGAAAGCCAATATTTGAAACATATTTCTGCGAAAAAATCCTTTGAAACTGGATTGATTGCCATATGTTTATGTCAGATTTCTGAAGCAAAGTAGAAATAATTGTCCGAAATCTTCCAATTTTGGAACAGACTTAATTCAAGAGAGTTCAAGTACTGAAAATGATTTGAATCAGGCTGCGACAAGACTGGTTTGATGGCAAGCGATCCAATAAAAAGAAAGCATTCTAACATTAGAAATCTCATGTTTTAATGATTTTTTCTGAATCATCGCTGATAAAGTAAAAGTTGACGCTCAATCACAGCGGCTCAACTGTGTAAATTTATGTCAACAATTTTGCTTAAATGTTTTTTTCCTCAAATCAACCATTCATTGTTTGTTGTTGTTTACCTTGGAATTTTTTCAACAATGCAGTCATTTCAAAAGGACGTCACACAACAACTTCGAATCTAATTGATTCAGCGATTACTCAGCAGTTTTGTTCAAAAAAATTTTCAAGGAATGTTTTAGAAGGGCAACCGGCTATTTAAGACCTTGGTTCGAGATATTACCGCAAAAAATTGCTTAAACTGTAAGAAATTTGGGGAATATATTTAACTTTTGTAACAGTTGCGTATTATGCGGCCAATAATTTTTGGCTGATGAGCCAAATGTTGAAACCGTGACTGCTAAAGACAAATTATAATCGAAAAATACACTGAACCAATAAAATTGAGAAAATGAATTAAGCTGTGAGTCATCAAACTTTACGTTATCTTGATTAATTTTTTTTGACAGAATCTTAAATACGCATTCTTCATTCTTGATGAAAAAAGCTCACGGATGACGGATAGTTGGTCTGAAAAATAAAAATTGATCTCAAACGTTCTCCCATCCCGCCTCGAGAATTCTCAACGTTTAAATTTTCTAAAATTTTTAATAAGAATTTCAAAAATCTAACTTGTCAATCTGCCTTAAAAAATCTACTTATGAACTCGTATTTTTGTTACTAAAGTTAGCAAACGCTTCGCAGAACCGGAGTCAATTTCAAGTGTTACTGCGCAAAAAACATCCAGATACAACACTAGTTAAGACAGTGGAAGGTACACACGCACATTTTTTAAAAGAAATTTTACTATAAAAGGTCCATTGAAATTGAACATTGAGGAAGTGTCTAGGCGAGATTGACGTTTTATTTTTAAAATCGGTTGTCTTAAGACAAAATACTGATATTGATGGCAACTTTTTTTGTGTTTTGAAACCGTGAACAACTCTAAAGCTAGTCTCATATCTTCCAATTTTGGAATAGAAAGAGTTTTACGATTTGACATCTTTTTAATTCAAGGTTCGGCAAGAATAGAGGTTTGATTGAAAACGTTCCAGTACCACAAACTGTCAAGATTACAGTCTTAATTCATTAGTGACAATTTGAGAACACTTATTTTTCTGAATCAACGTTGATGCTCAATTCGAGTAACTTTTTTGTTTTGTTTAGACCTCAAAAATTTTGATTAGATTTATTCCTTACACCAACCCGACAATTCAATGTTTGGATCTATTATGGTTGCCCCCAATATAGCTAGCTTAAATTTTTACGCCCACACGCGCATGCGCTATATTTTACATACCAACGTGCTTTATAACAACATATAATTTATAACTGGGGGTCGTAAAATACAATGGAGTTAAAAAAAAGAGATCGTTATTTTCTTTTCGAAGTTGGCCTTGGAATTGTTTCAGTCCATTCAGTCAATGCAATCACTTCATAAAATATCACACAAAACATCTCTGAGATAAGTTGTTGAATGACCTATCCGCGTTGTTAGTGAAAAATATTTCAACAGAATATTTCTTGGACATTGAACGGCTAAGTAATTGCTAAAAGTTTCTAAAGGTCATCAAAATTTAGCATCAAAACCCTGGACGGGATGTTTCCGCTACAATTTGATAAATGGAGGAATTTTGCAAATTTGTTAAAATTTTGTACCCGATGCGGTGTATGCGGTGATTTGTTTCGCTGGTTAAACAAGCCAAGTGCTAAAATCACAACGTAAGGTGAGTTTCAACTAGAAAATAAATCAAGGAAATATATTGAGCAATTCAATTGGAAAGTGTTTTTTAAATTTTATACCTATTTTGATTAACTATTTTTTGTTGACGCCTAACATATTTAATAGGCGCAGAATACGCAACGAAAAAGCATAGTTACTCAACTCCTAATAAATACCTGCAGCGCGCTCAGTCCGACGCGGGCAACTATCTGATAAAAGATGACACCGAAAATTTTCTTAGCCAGCTCTGCAAACGTTTACAGTAAGTTACAGTAAGTTTAATTTTTGTAAGATTGTGACATGGGAACTTCATAAATCTATTTTTAAAAAGAATAAATAAGGAATATCAATTTGAGATCAGTAATTTGTTCAACGAACAAATAAATTATTAGAAATATCATTTTTATAGGGCAAATTATGAAGAAGCGTATAATTTTAATTGGAATGGTTTTTAAATTGCAGACGTCTGAAGGCAAAGTATTGCAATGTTGGCCTGCTAATTTGAGTTTGAAACAAAAAAGATAGCAGGACAAGTCCTGAATTACAATTCAAAGAATTCTCATTAATTTGACAAAAATTAGACCTCCACAAACACACGCCGCAAAACCACCCACATTTCCGCTCCACTTCCTGTATCGGTCCAATACAACACCAATTCTCTGAATTGTAACAAACCACGATTTGCCCGGTAAGATCCGCTATTGCTTCGCGGCTATTAAAAACGGGAAAACGTTTTCCGACTTTTTTCGTCAACTTCACACTCTCAAAAACGTTTTTTGTTACAGGCCTACCGTGGATTTTAGTATTTTTCTTCACTCTATCGAGGATTTTTATTTGAAGCCAGCCTAACAGAGGTTTGTTGAGGTATTTTAACCAACCTGGACATTGCGGTCGTGATTTACAATCCAATGAATGTCAAAGCACTACGATTTCACTTGCGGAACAAGACATTAGAAATAGAAGACTTAATTCAAACAATTCCGAAGTACTGCACTAATACAGATAACGTGGAACTTCCTAAACTTAGTCACGAACTAATAAATATTCCTCATTTAAAATCACGAAACTTAGAAAGATGCTGCAATTGGCCGATGGAAACTAAAAGGCGACTCCAGAACGGAGGCTAATACCTTGTGCTGTTTTGCAAAGACACCATCTGTTGATGTGAAAGCACGAGTTGTTGAATTGGTAACCAGTTGCTTATAGCCATGGCTTTGGAAAAGTGAAGACATCCAGTTTTTCTGATCCAATTGAACATTGAAATCTCCCATAATGACAGCTGGTGAGAATGAGGTCAAGGTATGGTCCAGTGTCTTCTTTAGGAAATTTGTAGAGATGCCAACTCTTGGCCGATGATGAACAAAGAGCATTCTTTGATGACTGAAAACACAGTTATCTTGCTGACATGTATTTTTATTAAGAATCTGAAAAAACTCACTGTTGCTTCAGTTAGGTGCTCTCCAATAACCTACAATTAGCGCTACACACACTGACTTGATCAAAAAAACTAATCCCTCGAATGAACAAAAAAACTCGCTCCACTTAGAGTTGAAAATGACGTCAAATACGCAATTCAATTTAAATTGAAGAAACGAAAGAACGTTGAAACTTTACGAAACAAAAAATCTAAGAGAAGGCCAATAATACATCCAGCTGTCGCTGTGCGGCTATTAATAATGTACATACCTTACTGAGACCTTCAAAAGTTGGGTAGATTCAACGCACACGTATTCAACAGATTCTGTCAGAGAAGACTCAACATAAAGCATAAGTCCTGCAGGAATTCTGTAATTAGCAGGCCAGTCAAACCTGTGCTGCTTGTAGTCCGTTAATGTAAACAGATCAGAGTCTTCGGGTAGTAGCCGAGTTTCCGCAAAGACAAGAATCGAGCACCGTTTATAGAACGTTAACTTTTCAATAACATGGAAGTACTTTCGAA
The DNA here is from genome assembly GCF_964194025.1 of Convolutriloba macropyga. Classification (NCBI taxonomy): domain Eukaryota; kingdom Metazoa; phylum Xenacoelomorpha; order Acoela; family Convolutidae; genus Convolutriloba; species Convolutriloba macropyga. The sequence goes on along the minus strand of NW_027453674.1, from coordinate 8,382 downwards.
AGCTTTCGACATTGTGGAACAGACAATTAAAATTTGAAGCATTTAGCGTTTCAAAAGGCAAACTGAAAATCATGTTGCCATCATTTCTCAATCGAATCATTTCACTTTTTGATTTCTCGTTTGCTCTAATCTGATGCGCATGAAGACTACCAATGATGTAATTACCAAGCTCGTTTGGGCACCTCGACAGACCAGTATAATGTAAAGACTCGACAGCTGCATGGCTCTCAAAATCTGTCGCCAGACCAAGGTGCGCAGTTTTACCTTGATATTTATGAATCGAGGGTGCAGATGCTTGAGCCACGGGAAATTGCATTCGCTCAACTACTAGGTGGCCTAGTTGTGCACAGTTGTTAATCACACGGAAACTTCTAACAACTTTGTATAGGGGCGTAAGTCCTTCGGAAACAAATCTCGAAAATTTGTTTGTGCTTCCATTTCTAGATTTCACTCCAATTCTTTTGTCATCAAAAAGTAGCCACAAAATTGTTACTTCAGAATTCGAGTAGCTCAACTCTCTTAAAACACCCACAGCTCCATTGACCAGTCCATCTTCTTTATCGACGTTGTTGGTAACCATATACGGTAAACCAACAGAAGCAACAAGTGTAGAAGCTAGTCCACATGTTGAGTTTTCAGTCATCTGCTTTGCAACAGCTAACAATTTAGAGCATACCTCTTTGTTGTCAGACATCTCACCTTTTGGTTTATCGACGGCAAAAATATTGTGCTTTGGTCCTTCATGCTCACGTAGAACGTGTTGATTATGCTTCCGAACACTGACTAACTTACGACAAGCCCAAGGGGTGCCTTTAGGGATTGGCCTGTTAACAAGACAATTGAGACGATCAATATCGTCTGGAGTCAGTTCAGCAAAACGTAAGCGATTGAGGAGTTCATACCACGACTTTTCTCTCTGTCGCATTATTTCTGTCAGCTCGAAAAAGGTAAAGAGACCATCGGGATCCAATAATATTACCATAAGGATCACAATTTGCTGGTTCAAAAATGTTGCCATCACTTAACACGAAAACGGGTTTCAGCTGTATAAGGTCTCCAAAACAAAGAACAGTAGCACCCCCGAAAGGCTTATTAATTCCCCGTAACTGTCGCAACCTTTCATCAATACAAGCAAGCATATTGCAACCTACAAAAGAAATTTCATCGATTATCACTACTCTGAGATCAATCAGCTGGCAGCGATATGTGCTCAAAACAGATGGTGAAATTTGGCGAATACTCTGCAAAGAAGTTCCAAATCCTAGTCCGAACAAACTATGCAGTGTAGCTCCTTGAATATTTTGTGCTGCAAGTCCAGTGAAAGCGGAAAGAGTGACCGGTGGCTTCTCTGGTAACAAGTCTTTAGACCGGAAGAGTCTGATCAATGCTTGGAAGACGGCACTAAAAACATCAATTGATTTTAGTGTAAAATAGAGCACCAACAAGAGTTTGAAAAATAGTATGATTTTGATATACTTATTGTTTTTGACAAGACATTAGAAATATCAAAAAATTGTTCGGTAGCACAGTATGAAAGTGTATTGCAAGAGAGCAGCTGAGCAGGAAACTTTTTAACACACTTGTCATAAAAAGGAAGAACAGATTTCTCGTTTTTAGGTTTCTCTTCATACAAGTATAAGAGAGAAACAAAAAGAGAAGTTGTCAAACCTTATAAGCACACTTTTGCCAGTTCCAGCACATCCTGATACAAAAAGATTGCTAGCGAGAATGGTATCATCCGCCTCTAGCAACCTCTCAGCCTCTCTAAACAACACCTCAAGAAAGAACATCTGCTGTTTCTCGTTAAGCATTGAAACTCGCTGTAGATAATCATCATCTGTCTCAAACTCTGGTAGTGTAACCGTCACAGCTTCTGTGTCAATATCATTGGTTAGATTTTTGGTTCCCGTCTGAACATCAGCGTCATCAATTGAACGCAAGTTGGGCGCAAACGAATACGAAAGCTGCTCCAAGGCAGCATCCTTTTCAATTGGTATTTCCTTGAGAGCCTCGTCAACATCGTTATGCCGGAATTCAAACTTCTCTCTGTTTGCCTTCATCTGCGGTAAGGAACTTAGATACTTCTCCTTATAAGAAACAGCAGGACCAAGTATATCAGATTCATCTTTACAACGGAAAGGAACAAAAAGCATCAACTGTTCGCGATAAAATTTCTCTGGTGATGAAAGTTCTGAGAAATTTACATATCTAATTATTTTGAAATGACCAGGATCAGCTATTCTTCTAACTTTTTGTTTGTTTTTCAATTGAAACATCGATCCAAAACACGTTTCTGTCTCATTGTCACTATCTCCATGAGCGAGAACGTCGTCATTGGGTTTCCGCGCGTAGACCATTGTAAACTCGGACATCCATTGGGCAAGACAGATATCCGCAAGGCTGTCTGGACGCTCACAGTATCGAATTTGAAAGTTTTCAAAATGAACGTCAGTGCTTTCGTCGGGCAGTTGATCAAGCTGACAATTAGGTTTAAGCAGGAGAGCACGATCTTGTGGCAAGGAGGTGTTGATGAAAACCACGCTTCGTGAGGAATACACGAGCGGATGCTTCAGAAGCAAAATGCTGGCTTCCTGAGCTGATAGCTCATTAGCACGTACGAACATGGAGCCCAACGACCGTAACTGGGCAAGGGATGGATTTTCAGTTTGTGTCTTTAGTTCGTTGTTGGAGGCTCTCATGAGATCACTCATACCTTTGTTTGGCTTGGTAACATAGCCGCATATATACTTTGCAGCTCCGTATACGGATGTCACAAACTGTATGTCCATGTTGCCACGTCAAAGAAACAGAAGAAAGCGATTATAAGCGTTCACACGGACAGCATTTGGCATTCTTTTCAAAAAGACTTTAGGTGCGCTGACAGAGGAGCGTAATGCAGACAAGTAATCTTCCTCGTCAAGACCGCAAATATGGAGAAACTGCTCAAATGTAGTCTCGCACTGTGCCCCGGGCTTTAAAGTCTCAATTCCGTTAACAATTTTTAAGTAATCGTTTCTTGCCTTTTGTATATCAGCTGTTGACGTGTCCTCGGGTAGAGGTCGAACTATTGCAGTTGCTCGCATTGGGGGCAGAGGAAAATTGAAACGACAACTTTTCCGTCGTCCCTTGAAACAAGTTGGTCTAAGTCTGTGCAGCTGAAGTTTCTGCGGCAATAAAACATCAGCTTCGGTGTATACCAAACCAGGCAGTTTAGGAAGGAGCAAATCAGTACTGCATCGCTCTTCAATGAAGGAGATTACAACGTCGTCGGGTTCTTTATCTAAGAAAGGAGGTTCCCTGACGTAACATAGAAGATGAATGTGGACAGATCCGCGGAACTGCGACTCTACTGAGCCAATATAATCACTCACGTAACCAATAGGGGAAGAAGCGCACTGAAGAACATTCCTTAACAAAAAGTTCAGTTTCTTGTTAAAATGGCGCACGATAGAAACAGGATCTTCGCGTATAAGTTCATTTTTGAATGCTGTAGGCAAATTTAGGAGATCATTATCGCCAGGCAAATCAGAATTTGGGTATTTTGAACGATACAAAACTTTTAATAGATCTGGCCAATGTGCCTCTGGCATGCTGAGAGTAAGGAAGAACGAAGGACTTCCCAATTGACGAACCCAAGCCAAATAGTTTTTCTCCATGCGCTTAAAATAAGATGGCGAGAGCCGTTGCTGAGCTAAAAAAGAATACCCTCTATCAGACTGAAGAATGGAATCTAAATTTTCCTTGATATCCTTTGCTGTACAGTTTTGTAAGTACCTTTTTCGAAGAGCAATAGTGGCTTTTTTTCCAATCTGCGAAAACTGAAGTCTCTTTATCTTGTAGAATTTATTAGTTCGATGCCGACGAAAACGTCCAAATCTTGACTGCAACTCGGCTTTGCAAATTGTACTGTAGGGAACGGTCTTGTATTTATGCTCTGCTCTAGCTCGGCCTCCAAATAAACTTGAGTAAGCGAGCTCTTCTGAGGACACATCAGTAAACAAACTAATTGGTGAATTCTTCTCCGTTGGTGCAATGACCAGTTTCTGATTGCTCTCCGGCTCTAAGGGATGCTGATACACCAAAGTGTCTGAACAACCCAACAGCTGCTCATTTTCATCATTATCATCCGTATTTGAAACCGTCTGATCTTCTTGGTCTATCAAAAACTCATATTCTTTTGAGACATTATCGAGTGACCAAACATAATCATAAATTATTCCACGTTGAACATACAACTCAGCAGAAATCAAAAGTTCGGCGGCCCTGTGAACTGCGGAAGGCCTTATGTATGAACTGATGTAGGAATGTTTGTCGAGACAACGGCGTTTCAAGTCAACACAAAGAAGTTCAGTATCACGCCAATTGCGAGGAATCACTCGAATTGTTTCCGTTACCGTATTGGGTACGTTGACAATCACACCGCGGCAGGACAGCTGCCCGCCATTAGGTTGCTCTAGAATTGTTATGAACGGCACACGCAGTGCCACCAAATGCTGCTCTAGCAGAGTCAAGTCTTTTATATCAGTTGAAATCTCTTCGTACTTAAAACCATTCAGCGTGCATTTGGGCGGCACTGATAGTTTTTGCAGATAACCTTTGCACGTTTTACAAACAAAAACTTTGCTTTCTACGCTAGGCAACATTGTTAGCGAGCCGAATAGTTGGTGACTGGACACTTTGAGAGCAAACTTGTCGGAAACTTTCTCTACTTGATCACGATAAAAAACCTGTTCACAAGAGAAGCATATAAATTCCAGACAACGGTCATTGATGTAGTGAAAAAACTTTACTGCAGTTGCAGCGAGTGAAGAAAACTCTTTCAATTTCTCTTGCTTTAAGCGATGGTATCGCGCTTTTGCTGACTGTAAGTTTTTCTCCTTTTTAATGGATCTTGTAGACGTAGCTTTGTAGCTTCCAAATTTTTCTGTTTCATAATAGGATTTTGAAGTCTCTCTTTTACAGCGTTCAAGTTCTTCTCCTTTACCTCAGCAACTTTCAAACGTTTTTTTTGCTCCTTCGCCGTTTCTTGCTCTTTTATCTTGATCTTTCAATCTACGTTTCGTGGCTTCTAAGTTCAACAGTCGATTTTTTGGTACCATCAAATGTTTCTTTACATACTCGCATGTCTTCATTGCTTCCTGTTTTTTCCCAACTGCTTCAAACTGGGAATACTTCTAGTATTGGATCAAAATGTTCACCTCTTATTCGCACATACAAATTATAAAAACCACTAGAATTCGTCGGAGCAAATTTCATCCATCCAATTTTTGAGGAAACAAAAACATTGCATAAGAATAGGTTACAGAACAAACTTATTTCTAAGTCTGTTGCATATCCCTGATCATTCATGCGGCTGCCTGCAATATAACTTTCTACTGAAGAAAAACCACGTAGAAAGGTAACAGATATTGCATTACTGTATTGAAGCATATGATTGCGTACAATCTCTCGTAACTTTATGTTGTTGTTGATATGACCTGACATTAAATAAGAAAAAGATGAAAACATGCAGTGACCGTCACCGGGCACATCATAGCATCGCAGCTGTTGCTGTTGGTCAGGGTCTGCTGATAGAAGGCAAACAGGTCCGAAATCTGGAAGAGACTCGAATTGCAAATTGAAGGCAGAGCAAATATCAATTGCAATGGAGTTAGGCAACGGTTCAAACACAGATCCAGCAGTGATGGGCCTCGCTATTTGAAGCTCTTGAGCAAATAAACTATCCAAATTGGAAGAACTACCAATAGCGGTCCCATTTCGGCTCAACTCCATTTTACTGTATTACTAAACGAACATTCAGACTGCCTGAAAGATGTAACAAACTTTAAATATCGACGTAATAGGAAAAGCGATTCAAGAAATTTTGACTGTTTGACAAGTTTGAACTGATTGCAAAACTTTCAAAAAAAAGAACCCAGACACAAATTCTGACAGCATCAAAAAACAAGTAGTTCGGATGACAATTCAAAATTTTCAAAGAAGAGTATATATCCGAAAGGAACTTTGAAACACATTTACACCGATCTTAATTTATAAAAGCGTTCAAAATCGTCCTCAACTACCTAAAAAAAGTTCAAAAGAGAAAACAAAGCAATATGCACGTAAAAGCGATTGATCGATAAAACAATTACAAAATCTGTTGTAAATTAAATTCAACTCAAAACTGAACATTTAAAATTTAAGAGAATCCAACAAAACAGTGAGATCAAAAATTTAACTGACATCTCACATTGGAGCATTAAATAACAGCATACGAGTCAATTAAAGCAACAAAACATTAAACATCAAAAGAAAATTTCAACATGATTGGATTGCGGTAGCCATTATCTTACTGTCCGGCCAACTGAATTCTTGTCATAGTAAGGTTGTGCGCCTCAATATCAAATGAATTTGATAAGAGAAAATCTTTCATATTCTCAACTTCGGTTATTAGTTCCAGCGTCAATTCATACGGAATAGATTTGATCACTACAATGTACCTCGTGTCAACTCTTCTATGCTCCAAGATGGTCGCAACGTTGGCTTTAAACATGCACAGCGTGCACTCGAGCTTTCCACCGTATTCAATACTTGCATTGCTGAATACGCCTTTGCATCTCAGTTCGGACAATGCACACTATTCGAGAGGTCGACCTTTTCGAAATTGACTCCGAACAATGTCTCCTGGCCCACGCAGATGTCGATGTGATACGCCTTTAACAAATTTATTGGAACCAGAAGGTAAAATACAAAATCATAATCCAGCTTATTAATGTTCAGGCAGTCTAATCCATGTTGGGGAGGAGTAGTAGAGGTCACAATTGCAACTAGACAATCAAATTGGTTGCTTACATGGTTGGCCTCAATTTTGGATGAAAATAGTGAAAATTTAATGAATACACATCATATTAATCACATGTTTATCCCACTAACCGTTATGAAAAGTTGCTGCTTGTACAACTGAACTTTTCCCTTAATTGAGTAGTTTACTCTAGGGTAGAGTTTGTTTTGCGGATTCCACTTTTCACCATCATTTCAACTTCAGCGTCATCTTCAAACATGTACTGAGCGATTTCAGATCCTTGAAAATTTTCGGTTTTATCTTGGTTGATAAGCCGGGCTTTAATTTTGACCAATGATCCAGCAGAGTGCGCGCCAAGATAGACATCAAGGAAAGTAGAGAGATTAGTGAACGTGAACGAGCTTTTTGAAACCATATATGCATTGTTCGTTTTTGACAACGGTTCCAAGTTTCCTTGGACGCTTGAACTGTTTTCTTGCACCAACTCACTTGACGAGCTCCTGGCAATTCCTGTTGATACATTGACAGAACTCTCATGCAAGCAGGGGGCATCAGTGCGGACCTTTGCTAGTTTACGAGGTGAACTCACATCTGCCGACTGCAACAGATCCAAATTCTTTCGTGATTTTCGGTCTGACATAATTCTGAAATTTATTTATGATGCACTTTAGCAATCCACACTTGACGGATCCAGTTCAAATTATGATGATACACAAAGGCAAAAATTCTTACTCAACTGCGACAATAGAACAATTGCTCATTTGGAAATGAGAACTTTTAATTTACCACTAGAGCCATTTTGACCAACAAACAACTTAGTTGACAATATTTGTTTGCAACCATTTTGAAGATGCCTAGCTCACGGTCTATGTCATAGAAAATGAGTTTGAAGCTGATTGAATTCAATTTTGAATTTAAGAAAAAGGTACAGCAACTTAATGTTAAGAATAAAAAAAAGGAAAAGTAAAGTAGCCTCAGCAACAAAATTTACAATGCAACAGAACAAAGATTATAAATTAGATCTTATGCTTTTATACAACTTATGTGCTATAGAATTCTTTTATATAGATGTAATATATTTAATATGAAATGTAAAACACAATTTATTTGTTTATATATATATATATATATTTATATATACATATATATTTATATATTTATATATATATATATATATATATATATTTATATATATATATATATATATATATATATATAAATATATATCGATAGATATATAAATATTATAATTAACTTATTTAATATTTATATTATATATATATAATATATATAAATATATATATATATATATATATATATCTATATCTACACATACTCTATATATATATACAAATTAAAATGTGTATTTATGTATATATATATATATATATATATATATGATGTATGCACAATATATAATATTGTTTTATTATAATATATATTATGAAACACACACGCACACACACACATATATACATATATATCCATTTATATACACACACACATATATATATATATATATATATATATATATATATATACGATGTGTACTTATAAATACATACATATATATATATATATATATATATATATATGCCTGT
>NW_027453673.1:0-14665 GCF_964194025.1 Convolutriloba macropyga | reverse complement strand
TGCACAGCGTTGAATGTTTTTTGACTTTTGATGAACAATGCAAATATTGATATTGGTACTTTATCCGATTTAGTCAATTTTTTCTTGTAGTTTGGATAGTTTGAAGAAATAGTTTCCGATTGAAGCTACATCAAATATTAATTTTTACACCTCTGGAAGTGATATAGAGTGGTTTAATGCGCTTCAATAGCAAAATTGACTAAAATTTCACAATTTATGTTTAATTTTGTTTCTTTTTTTTTTCAATAGGTTTCCTGCTCTCTGTGAGCTAAATTTTTGCAACCAATGTATGTAGCAAAGTCACTGTGAGAAGTCAAGTTTTGAATGCTGCGGTTTTCGACTCAAAATGTTTTTGGTTATATATCACTGTGCACATACTAATCCAAATTTAATGGGTTTATTTCCCATTTTTTTTCTACTTTTTGTTTGTATTCTGGTTCGATTTTTAAAAAAATACGGCTAAGAGAGGTTTGTCGGGGTCAGAAAAGTTGTTTTTATAGATGAATCAGCTGTTTTTGATGTTAAGTGTTTGAATTGCAATAAAATTTTGTTTAACAATCGAGTTTTGAAAAATTTGGTCATAACACTTCAAAAAGTCCTGGAAAATTGATCTCAGTTTTTTAATTGCTCTTGAACGAAGTTCATAGCAATCATTGTAAACGTGTGTGTCTTTTTTATGCAAAATTTTTGCTTGCCAATTTTGACTTTTCGAGTAACTTTTACGCCCTTTTGCTCCCCCCCCCCCCGGCTGAAGCAGTCTGCAATTGATTAGAGCTCCCACTAGTCGTTAGAGAGCAATTCTTCCGTTGTTTAGTCGGTTATGAATTATGGTAGCTGCGAAGCTGTAAGCTGAGATGAGCTATTTTGCAGTGCTCTTAGTTTTTTACGGCTCTAAGAGGAGTATTGAGATTCTACAGGTTTTTACAACTCGAAGAGGAGTATTGATATTCTACAGGTTTTTTTTTCGCAGAAAGCAAGTTTGTTCATGACTTGAATTTTGACTTCTTTGCATTCGAGCTTTTACCTCCGTTTTTGATTGTTGACTTCTGTTTTCGAACATTGGATTTTAACAATAGCTTAGTTTGTAATGTAAAGCAATTGGTAACAGTCTGTTATTCAAGGTGAAGAGGTCAATTTGAGAATCCCATTTAACTATCTACCCCCCCCAAAAAAAAACTACCCCACCACGTACCTACCCCCCATCCCCAACCTACCTACCCCCCTCGTACCTACCTACCTACCCCCCCCCCCCCAACGTACCAACCCCCCCAACCCCAACGTACCTACCCCCACGCCACCTACCGACACCCCCACCACCACCTACCTGCCCCCACCTACCAAACCCCCCCCACCAGCACCTACCCACACCCCTGAACTCAAAAAGTTTTAACGCTTTTTATGTTATATTGGTATACTATTTTTGTTGTTTCTAGTGTTTTTTTCGATGTTCTGATTTTGTACAAGTTAGGGTAGAGATTATTTTGCACGACGATTCGAGTCGTTTCCGGTATTTTACCGGCTATGTTTTTTGTTTTGTCGTCTGACGCTTTTTTTGTTTTACATTTGTTCAGACAGCAAAGCTGAATTTTCTGAATGACTTCATCCTCTCACTGACGGTGTTTGCGCGTTTGATGTCTTTTCTCAATCTCTCTCTGGCAAAGGTTTTCATTTCGTTTGCGTGATTAGATTTCGATCGTACGTGATCTAACTCACTCAATAAAATGACTTTTGCACCTTAAAACTTAAGTTTTATTTGAATTAGTTTAAGGTCAAATGAACTCATATGTACAGTAAAGGTACCTAATAAAAAACTTTTGTAGAATGAATAAACAAGCTTAATTAATTTATCGCTGAATGTTTTTACCTAGCTTTTTGAGAGGCGTCGATTTTGAGAGGCTTTTAGATCTGTCTCTGTTTCTATCTCTATTGTACGGCACGCATGTCTGCCGGGTATGTTCCTGAACGGAGGATGACACTCTATTTTATGAATATATTTATATATATATATATATATATATATATTTATATATATATATATATATATATATATATATATGTATGTATGTATATATGTATATGTATATATATATATATACATATATATATATATATATATATACATTTGTATATATATATATATATATATATATATATATATATATATATGTTTGTATGTATATCATATGCTGATTTTGGCCATAACCTATAGTTATAGTTGATCTGCTTTTTAATTGCTCTTGAACGAAGTTCATAGCAACTTTTTTTAAACGTCTGTGTCTTTTTTATAATGCAAATTTTTTGCTTGACAAATTTGCGTTTTTCGTCTAGAAAATTCTTTGACGTCTCAAGTTACTTTTTCACGCTTTTGTTCTTCATTTTTGAGTGATCTCTATTGCTACGAAGTAAAGCGTGGAAAGTCCTGGCGGGGGAAACGCTTTTGCACCCATAAAGAAAAATTGATCTAGACTACAGCCCCTGAATTAAATTGCCTCGCCTGTCGTTCAAGAGCAATTCTTCTGACATTTGTCCAATTATGTTTTGAATTGTAAAAAAATCGAATAAGTTTTTCCCTATAGTTTTCAGTTAATCTCATTCAACATTTTGCAACTCTTAGTTTTCGTGGAATATATCTCAATTGATCTTCAGCTCTCGAACAAAGTTTGAAGCAATTGATGTAAGCATAAGCGTCTTTTTTTGCCAATTCTTTGTTTGATTGCATAGTTCTTTCGATTCCAATTCTCTAGCGACTATTTGCGCTCGGTTTTATAGATTTTGCTTAATTTAAACGGCAATTATTCAGGAATTGAGTCTGTTGCCAAAACAAAAAACGATTTAGGGATAAGCTTTCATGAGACTAGGAAAGCGAGTTGTTAATGCTGCAGTCTTTTAAGCTGTAGTTCGGTCGTGCGAAAACATCTTTGGATGGAAATCTCAGCACTCTTTACGAATTATCAAAGCTACAGCTTCCATTAAATTGTTTTGAAAGTGTTTTAACTGAAAACAGCTATCTATTTTCGATGGTTTTTTCGGAGATAAGTTTTGATTTCAACAAGTTTTTTGCTTTTGAGTTTTAATCTGTTACCTGTCTTTTTCTGGGAATTTTGAGGGTCACAAAATTTGAAATCATAATCAAATTTTTTTGTTTCCTTGAGACCTAAGTTTGTTGCTCTTAAAAGTTTACAAATCAGTTTAAGTTCTAAAAATTTGATCTGCTTGTTGCCTTCCCAATGTTTTTTTTTGCAGAGTTAATTGAAAAGTTTCTATGATTTTGAGATTAGTTATTTCGCTTAAGCAGTTTATCCGGTAAATAATTGATTAACAGTTTTTGTCTATCTGAAAGATTTGTTTTTTTTAACGTTGTGAGATATGTTTCTAAGAAAACAAATTTTTGGGATTCAGGATTTTACAGTCAGTTTTCTTTCTCACAAACATTTAAAATGTTGAATAAAAATTTTTCAGGGCCATACGACGTCTCAATGACCTGGAATCTAAGTTTGCGCATTCATTTTTGATTTTAATAAAGATTTTAGTCAAACGTGGCTGACCTCACCCTCAAAATGGACTTTTCCTTACTTTAAATCAAGCCGATAGCCAGCATCACTAAAGCATGGCTAGCAACTGACGGAGGCAACCGCTCGCCGGTCGTTTGAGAGCAATTCGCCCGACGTTAGTGGGTTATGTTTAATGGCCGCCTCAGCTTCTCAACCGGCTATTATAGCGCTCCTATTACAATTCGAAGAATTAGAATTGTATTGGGGCGCTGTCTTTTTTTTAAGATCTCTTCCCACATTTTCATAATTTTTGAAGTCAAATTGAAGTAGTGATTTTGGTCACGCCGAAACATGAAGCGGAGTGAAAACGCCTTGCTTACAGTTGTTGTACTTTCAAACGAAAATAGAATCTCTGAACAAACATCATGTGCAATATTCTACTGTATTTATCTTTATTTTTATAACTTCCTGCCATTGAAAGCGACAAAGTGCCTGAAAAATATTCCATAGATATAATTTATTGGATGGTCCATTGTTAGGGTTTTGAGTTCGACTTCGAAATGATCACAAATGATTGATGGGATTCAGTCTCTATGAACTTTCTATTCTGCAATGAGAGGACATCCATTTCTAAGAAACTTCACTGAAGAATCAATGTCAATGATTTGATAAAACGTTCTGGATTTAATCGTTTTTAAAAAAATTTGGGCAAAAAAAATGACTCAAATTGCTCAGAGTAAAACACTAGAATTGTAATTGATCAAATTAACCGGTAGAATCCGAAAAACGTGTACAGAATAAACCGAATTTTGGATCTTTTCAACAATTGCCCCCTCTGCAAAAGGGGGACTGTTTTTGAATAGAATGTAAGCGAGCGACTTTTTAGGCAATCAGAGACAACTATTAATTTTCCACGTATGTGCATTTTATGTCAAACTGAGTAGAAGAAAACACGCCACGCTATGTTACTTTGCCAATTTGGAATACAACGCGAAAAAGATTTTTGACTGGCGTACGGTTTGCGCGCGTAGAGCGCGTCGTGGATTAGTCGCGATAACCGACCAGCGATCTGCGGATTACATCCCACAGCGCATGAGAGTCATCGCCGCGAACAGTGGTCCCGAATTGCGCTTAGACTAATATTCGTCCATCTAAACTGTACGCCAAGTAATATTGTGGTAAAGTATAGAACAGAAGAGGTCGATTTTCTACTAGGTACATAGCGGGGCAATTGTTGAAATGATCCCGACTTTTTTGTACGTTCTAAACCAAAAGTACAAAACTTGAGCAAATTAAGCAAATTTTGTAAATCAAACATACCAACGATGTTTTGCGCTTCTGAAATCGAACATAATGAAAAACTTTCCTCAATTTTTGAACCAAATTCATCAGACATAGTTAGGGCATTGAAAAATGGAGATCATGCTTGAAACTAAACTTCAACACTACTCATAAAACAAATCCTTCAGCAAATAAGTTGGCTCGTCAGAATTTTTTGATTAATCCCGCTTTAAATACATAGAGGACATTGGCCTCAGAATTCCAAATTCTGAAATAAATAAAAACTTCACCCTCTTGAGCTTTTAAAGTTTTTGACAAGACAGTAAAGAACAACCTTAAACAATTGATACTGAAAAACTTTCTGGCAGTTGAAAATATAGACCATGTTTGGATTGTAGAACTACACATCAACACTACTCATAAGACTAATTCTATGTTTTGTTCAGCAAATAAGTCACGATTGCTAGATTTGTTGCAGTCTATTCTAAACACTTAAGAACATCATGCGACCATATTGTTCAAAGAGGATACTTTAAGTTAAATCATGGATATTGTGGAATTACTAGGTACTAAATTTCTAAGCTAAGCATTGGTCAATTAAAGGCTCTGCGGGATTTCAGATAATGTTTCGAGGATTTGAATTATCTAACTGAAAAAGCACGGGCTTTTGACCGTTTTTCCTTAAAAATACCAATCAAAAACGATCATTTCTTATGTTTTATGCACAAAACTCCAAATGGGTTTCCTTAAGAATTGATATCCTGTTTTCAACTCTGAAAAACCACCCATTTAGTTTTCTGCCTCTCCATTTAGTTTGGTATGTAATTGCTTATCGCTTTGTGTATGCTGTTCTACATCAAAGTTAATTGAAAAATCAAATAATTGCCGCAATTTGAAATAGGGTTTCTGAAAGCTCCAAAGAAACGTCAGAAAACGAATTTGGTGATAGTATTTGCACCCAATTGTTGACTTTTTGTAGTCCAGAGCTCAGCTAGCAGTATGATGTCTAGTCACCCGGATGACAACTTAGCCAGGCGCAGCTCCAACATGAGCGCTTTCCAGCGACTGAGGCCATCAGACGCGAAGGGTAGTGGGAGTGGTGGGAAAGGGGGAAGAAGGCAGAGTGATGAGCCAAGCAGTCATGGAACAACTGTGAGGGAGTCTGTGCTAACTGGGATGTATGCTAAAGAGAGCAGCGCGGCACTGGCCTCATGTCCCGTGTAAGACATGCAATTGTACTACTCCACAACTGCCCCCTTGTACACTACATTCAAATTCAACGCTAATATATCATTTCTAAAGCTGCAAATTTGTAAGCTGACAGCATCAATATAGCAGAACACTACTGGTTTTTACAACTCGAAGAGAGGTACCCAGGTTGAGGTCTGGAACCAAATTGGGCTATGATCAAAATATCCAGACTGAAAAGACCCCTAATCAGACTATCCAGACCGAATGACCTCTGATCAGACTTTCCAGACCAAAATGACTTCTGATCAGACCGTACCCAGACCATGGTCCAGACTACAGTGCGTTCAATATATTTTGGTTTTCTTGAAGGCTTTTTCAATTTAATCAAGATTTTCAAGATTTTCAAGATTTTCAATTCTTGAAGTTCTATTTAATCAGGAGGCGTTTTGACCCGAAAGCAAAAGTGAGTAAACTTGCCACATGAATTTAAGATAATAGCGCATGTAGATAATCGTGTCAGCCGTTTTTCGTCCATTTGGTTAATTAATAGCCGCGAAGCGATAGCTGAAGCTATTATTGGCCTTCTATTGGTTTTTTTTATTTATTTCGTCGTCAAGATTTTTGTTACGACCATATGACGTCACAACCACTTCAAATCTGCTTTTTGTTCATTCGTTCATGCAATTTCAACTGAATTGCATGCGTGACGTCATTTTTCACTCTTAGTGGAGCTATTTTTTGTTCATTCGCGTGATTAAATGTTTGATCACACGTGACTTACCTCACTCTTAAAACTGACTTGCTCACTCTGAAATTGACTTTACTCTAATTCAAAGAGATAAGGTCAAATGAGTGTATAGTTGAAGGGTAATTGAGAAGGGTATTTAAGAGGTTATTGAAGGGTATTTAAGAGCAGCTACTAGAAACAGCAATAAGTTATACAGATTCTTAATCAAAATTTAACATCTCAGCCCTTAATGAAAAGAACAAGTTTCTTTCTTAGTCTGTCTTTTTAACTTCTTTTGAGACTACAGATCTGTGAAGCAATTGCGGCTATTTTCTGGCAATTTGCCAACTATGTTTTCATTTGCGTGCAGTGTCTTTTTGAAAAAAAATGTTTGATGGATGCTTCATCAATACAAAAAATTCAGGAATTGAAAAAAGCATAGGGCTAATAAGAGGTTGAAGCGCAAAATCAGCTCATTTTTCTTAAAATTTGGGTTAATTTCACCTCATTTTTTCAGTATACTGTTTTTTAACCTTTGAGCCAATTTTATTAAGATCATTGTTTATAAATCATTCTTTTGATAACTCATGCAATGAACGCCTGAGCTTTTGAAGTGCAGTCTTATCAATTTTATTAAGTTTTAAACATATTGATTCGATTTTGGTGCTTCATGGTTTGATTTACTACAAAATGTTTTTTTGCGCACCATCAGGGATTTTAATTTAGTATTTTTGGCAATTCATACAATTATGGTTTTTAATGTTCATTTAAAATTTGTTTAATAAATTGTATTTTCACAATGTTTATTATCACATTTTTGGCAATATTTTTTACAGTTTTATAACAGTTTTGGCAAAAAATATTTTATGGTTCTAAACAAATTGTTAAATTCTTTGACAGGAGGATGTCTATTTATATTATCTGACATCTTCTTCCTCAAACGTTTTTAATACCATATCCTATAATTTATGTTTGTTTTTACTCTATGCCTTGATACTTAAATTCATAGATGTTATCTTTAACGCTGCAATTTTGGCAAGTTTTTTATTTGATTGCATTGATAATAATACAGCTGAGAACTGGTTGGGAATACTTTTATGTTTGATTCTGCTTTTTATGGTACTTATCAACACTAAAATCGGTTTTCTGATACTAGGTTTATTCCATTAGGTTCTGTTCATAAACTCAATCATCCGACTCGACTTAGAACTTATATCTGTTTTCTTTGTTTTTCTTGATATTTTAAATTTCACCAGGGTGAAAATTAATTGTAACGAAGATATTCCTGAACAAAATTCAGTTGTGTTATTTTGTTGAAAAAGCTCTTAATGCAAATCAGAAAACTTACTTTTGTTATTTTTCGGTTCAATTCTTCAAAATTTATCAGCCTGATGCATTTTAAGTTTCTTTGTGTAGCTGAGATAATTGAGGTTGAGACTGGTTAGTTCGGGAAAAAAATCAACTTGAGGTTGAGACTGGTTAGTTCGGGAAAAAAATCAACTTGTTATTTTTTAGTTGATTATTTTTTTCCTTTTAAAAAAGTTTTAGATAACTTCCAACGTTATCAGATATGTTCCCAATATTCTGAAATTTTGCAATTTCAAAATTTTGCAGCAAATATTCCAAAAAATTTTTGGTTAGACATAAATCTGTGGGGTTTGTTGTTTTGTTCATGAATGAAGTCATAATTGTTTTTTGTTTGCTTCCGCCAAGGATGTCAATGCTAATGCTTTTTTCTTGCAGCAGGGCTTAATTTTTTAATTAAACAAATTGGCAAGGCAACCAATTATTGTTTTAGGATGAAAGATAAAGGTTTTAACAGCAATTACGGTTTTGCTTTGGAAGATGCGACGCGTCAAGTCACCTGCAAAAATTTTGACATCGGTGTTTTTTGCAAAAAACATTGTTGTTCATGTGGCATTTTGAAAGATGAAACACTGCCGTTGTCTATAAGTTTTTTCCTATAGAGAAAAATTGCTGTCTACTTTTGTTGATGGGAAAATGATTTTTTTATATTTTTAATTTTTACGAAAATTTTTTCCTTGTTTCTTTGAGTTGCGTTTTTGAAAAAAATGTTTACAGCTAAAGTTTTTTTAATGCACTAATTAACAGAAAATACATATTGTTTTCCGATCAGCTTCACAAAAGCGTTTCATTCAATCTCCATTTTTAGTTCCATTTTTCAGAAAGGGAGAGAACTAGGCTTGAGGTATTCTACAGAGTCTGAATTGTGATTCGTTGCTGTTTTTTAAGACCTTTTCACACATTTGCATAGTTTCCGAAAACAAACTGGCGCGGAGGTGATTTTGATGAAACAGGAAGTGGAGCGAAAATCGAGTGATTTTGCTTTTCGAATTTATTCCCTATTTTTGAGGTAGAACAAAGTCGGTGATTTGAACAAAAAATTGCGTTCTCGGTTTTGAATTTTATTTGCTTGTGGCAACTACACTTTTTTTTGAAAAAACACTGTTAATTTCCTCTAATACACGGAAAATTAAAATGCAAGTGGTGAAGGAGCCATGCAAAGTTAAAAATTTATCTTTATGTAAAATTCAAATAAACTCTAATTTATTGCCTTTAAGAAATTGAAATTGAAAACAATAAAAATTGAAAATAAAATCGCATTCTGTAATGGACATCTTACAAATCAAATAATCTTACCTCCTTCAAAAATTATTTTTAATCATTTTCTTTCAATTCTTTTTTCAAGGAAACATTCGATGTTGTTTTAAATCTGATTTTAGAAGGCATACTATAATAGATTGGAATGGCTAGTATAACAAAAGAGTCAGCTAAAAATTTTTTGTTCCTTATACCAAACGCAATTTCCTTTAACATTAATTTGAGAGAGATTAATTTTATGCTGGGTGATCGCTGCTGAGTAAGAACAAAAAATGCGTAACAATGTTTCGAGAGAAAAGAATCGGGTAAATTTTTGCTACGAAAATTGAGATCTGTGCAGCGCTTGTACTGTCTCTTATTAAAACAGTTTTTATTTCCAACGTCAATTGTTTTTTCAAAATTTGATGATCGTACTTTGCAACCCCTTGTAAATATAAAACTAAATAATGTTTGCGATTATTACAATTGCGTCGAGTAACTTAGTACTTGTTTTCTCTGGCAAGCTATTACTTAGTGTAATCAAAACTCTATCCAGCAGTCCGCTCTGTGAAGAATCCTTTTCAATTCTTCATTACACTTTAGTTTGCAGTTTACAATTACTTCAAGATACTTCACACTCGTTCTTTCTTTTCTATGGCGACATTCAAAAAAGTGATTGTTAATCTCTTCTTGCTGTCGAAAACTATATACTATGTCTTTTATTTGTTCACCATTATTTGGGACGTTGTAAAGCAGTCCATTTGTTGGGAGAGGTTAAGTTCAATTTTTTGTGGCGAAAGTTCATCACTGTTGGATGTAAAAAGAAAAGTTTTGTCGGTAAACTGCACGACCGTAAAATCTTCTATAATCTTTGCTAAATCGTTTACGTAAATTTAAAATATGAAAAGACGTAAACCATGTGGAGCTCGGATTTTCATTGCTTCAAGTATTTTACGGTTTATGTAGTCAACACATTTCAAATGAATCAAAACTGCACCCGTAAACTTTTTTCCTGTTGAACTCTATTCTTATTACTTCTGCAGATTTGAGGATAGCAGCAAATTTTGAAAGTTGTTTCCTATAACCAAATTGCGTGTCAGACAATTGCTTCCTTTCTAAGAAATCTGTTATTTGCGAAATAAACGCTTTTTCAAAATTTTTCGACAAAGCGGATTTGACATTAAAAGAACTATAATTATAGCGGGTTTCCGTGATTTTTTTTCTTGTTTTTGAAGAAAGAAGTTACAACTGGTTTTTTCAGATGTTCAGGAAATACTCTTTTTGTGATGATTTGATAAATGAGATAAAAAGTGAATCCGTCAACACTGCTTTAGCAACTTTTTTCCATGCTTGTGTTTTTGAAGAAGCCATTCATATAAAAAACTCATATTTAATGAATTCATGAGCACCTCGGCTTTCTTGGTTTTTATGTATCGGAAATTAAAACAGTTTGTTTTTGGAGCACTTTCAGGAGGAATGATGTTTGATCATTACAAAGCTATGAAATCTTCCAAAATTCAAAATCAATATTTTAGAGGATTTGAAATTTCAATAGGTTTTGTTATCTTTTAACAAAAGCTGTTTAACATTGTTTGGATTGTTCTTTGAGTCTTTTTCTTTATTACAAAGATCTTGACAGAATTTATATCCGTTTTAATGTTTTTTTGAATAATTTTTATACATTTTTTTAGACTTCAAATCTGAAAAAGCTTCTCTTCGTTTTCTCGCATAGTCATATTTTCTTTAGGCACTTTTATTTTGTTTTTCTTTTCTAACATAATAACTTTTAAATGGAGAATGTAGTGCTAATATTCTTTTAAGAAATCTTCGAGATTCTAATAACATCGCATCTCCCTTCACTGCACCGTAAAAGTGTCTCTAGTTTGATTTTTTTGATAAAATATTTGGAACAGTATGGCTGAAAATTTTTGTCAAAAAATTCTTTCTTCGTTGTTTTTGATTTTGACATCACGGAATGAAAAACTGTGATTCTTGCCAAACGATCACTTCACAAAATTGTATCCGCTACATTTGTCTGTGATTGTCTTACATTTGTCTGTCCTAGTTTAATCAATCAGAGTTAAAGTAGAGTTAGTTATCCTTGTAGCAGCAGGAAAAATTAAATAGTCTTAGGTCATATGGAGAGATTATAGATTGAAGGTGTCTTTTGTTGCGTTTTGTAAAATATACTAGGTTGTAGTCTCCACTAGGTATTTTAGATTTGACTGTTATTTTTTATTTTTCGTTTGTTAATTTTTCCCCAAATAATTTCGTAGTCATTAATAGGTAATATTTTTTTTGAGAAAACGAAAGCTTGTCGATTTTCAGTTCATGAACGGCATTTATTTTTTTTCTTTTCGAGCAAGTTTCTTTTATTAGGTTTCTTTTTTGTTTATATATCAACTATTCTCACTAATGAATGTTCTGGTTTCAGGTTGTAGTCTCCACTAGGTACTTTAGTTTTGACTGTTTTATTTGATTTTTCTTTTCTCATTTTTTTGCAAATATTTTCGTAGTCATTATTAGGTATTATTTCTTTTCAGAAATCGAAAGCTCGTCGATGTTCAGTTCATGAACTTAATTTAATTTTTTTCTGTTCGGGGAAGTTTCTTTTATTCGGTTTCTTTTGTTTATCTATCAACTATTCTCACTAATGAATGTTCTGGTGGGCTCTCGCATGAGGCATTACTGACACAAATTTTTTTACTTCAGATTTTATCTAGCGTTTTAACAAATCTGGGAGTACTTGGTTTTTAAATAGTAATCAATGTCTTGGGTCTTAGTCCTTTTTTGTGTGTTTATTTCTTACTTGTATCATTTCTTAATGGCTTTATTGGCTCTCTAAAGATTGGCTTTCTAGTTATCTCTTTCAGTTTTTGACATTATTTCTGTTTGGTTTTTGATCATCTAACGTTTAATTTTTTTTCAATGGAATGAATTTGAATAGATGCAAAGATCCAGTTTGTAGCCTTTTTGGTTTTAAAAAATGACAACTTGTTTTCATCACAAACTATCATCCAATTGTTGTTACTGTTGCTAAGACATACGGACTGTCAGTTTTTTAGTTAAGTTTCCACAAGCTATTTTCTTAAAACAAAAAAGTCCTTATCACAATGGTAATTCTGTATATCGCTGTAATTCTGTAAATCTTTTAAATGGCTGAGGTAAAAAATTTTAAAAGTAACAAACTATTTTGTTAATAAAAAATGTCATTAGTTTTTATAGCGCAAACCATAAAACTCATTCAATTTTTTTGTCACAAGAAGCTTATCTTTTTTGCAAAAATTTGCGGGTTTGAAATTGAGGAAAAATTCAGATGAACCTTTTTTGAAGAAAACTACATAAGAAAACTACATAAAAATCTCTATTTCCTTTGACAATTGATAACACCAAATTGAATTCTTTGTTCCACTGAAAAAGTATTTATGACATCATTAGAAATTTTGTATTAATTGCACCAAAAATTAATTCAATTTTGTAAAACTAATAATTCTAAATTTTTACACACAAGGTGGGATGACAAGTTTACTGCAGAAATTAAACCAATGCTTTATAAACTGCATAATTTATTTTGAGAAACTTTCAAACTGGTTTTTCTACTCAGTTTCATCTTAGTGATTTCATTCATCATAATTCTGTAAATGGCGACTCTTTACCATTTTTATGTTTTTTTATTTCTTTTAATTAGTGTTCCTTGATATAAATGGCAGCAAAGGACAATTAAAGATTGATGGCACTATATTTCTTTACCGCTGCTGTCAATTTTTCTTTGAAAAATGGTCAATGGAAATTCAGCATTCGTACAAAATCCCGTGGAAGAGGATTCAAATTTTAAACTTAATTAAGGTTAACATCGAGGCCGGGGTACCTTTTGTTTCGTTTGTAGCCAAATAGCGATATCTAATGCTAATATTTAATTTCCCTTGGATTTTATGACTGGAAGAGGAGTGTTAGTTCTCTATCGGTCGTTTCTTGTTTTTTTTACAGGAAGCAGTTTCGTTCACGCGGCATTTTGACCTAAAAGCGAAAATGAGAACAGCTGTCATGTTGAACAAGTTTTTGCTGAGCGAGAGAAGATTTTGATCATGTGCTGCGTTCAGTTAATGAGTTTTTGACTTGGAACAAGATTCTTGAGAGAGCGTTTCATACAGATGACGTTTTTTGTCCATTTTTTATTGATTTTTTACTTGTAATTTGGTTTTTCTGAGAAATTGTCTTTCGTCCATTTGGCTCATTTTTTAACTTGTAATTTGGTTTATAGTCGGTTTATCGGCGAAATAGTCATCCTTTTATGCTGAATTAATTATAAATTTCTGAAAATGAAACCCCAACATTTTGCTGAGCCTAATTATACTTCTCAGGTGTAAAGTTAATTTTTGGATTTTTTTTTATTTCTCCCCTTTTGGATCTTTGAGCCGACTTTTTCCCTAGAAATCAGTGCATATATGGCACTATTCAATTGACAGTTCATGCACCAACCAAATTTTTTGAACATGAGTTCGTTTTTCCTTTTTATCAAATTGAATACATACTAATCCGCTTTTCGCAATTTTTTTTCAATTTTTCCTTAATTTTTGTTTTGCTTTTGTCTTGATTACTGGAAAAAGTTTTTCTGTGCACAGCCAGTGGTTTAGTTAAATGTTTTTTATTAACTGATTTTTTTTTTACAATTTATTCTTGAACTTTATCGAAAGTTGGGTTCTTAATTACATTTTGATTACAATTTTAATATTTTATACACAATGTTAATATCTTGACATTTTATTGCAAAGTAATTTAGTTAAACCAATCTCTGTTATTTTTTTTCTTTTGAACAGAAGCGCATGTGTAGTGTTTTAAAGCAGTTGTTGCTGATAAAAAATATGTACTTAACTTTGCATCGATATTTTTGGATTGTATTTAAAACAGGATGTAAAAGTCAATACCAGTTGAGAAAACTTAGGGTTTAGGTTAAACGGATGAACGAATGAAAACGAGGAGAGAGAGATAGATAGAGCGAGAGAGAGAGAGAGCGATATATATATATATATATATATATATATATATATATATAGAGAGAGAGAGAGAGAGAGAGAGAGAGGGAGAGATAGAGAGAGAGAGAGAGAGAGAGGAGAGAGAGAGAGCGCGAGAGAGATAGATAGATAGAGAGAGAGAGAGAGAGAGAGAGAGAGAGAGAGAGAGAAGAGAGAGAGAGAGAGATAGATATAGATGGATAGATAGATAGATAGATAGATAGATAGATAGATAGAGAGAGAGAGAGAGAGAGAGAGAGAGCGAGAGAGAGAGAGAGAGAGAGAGAGAGAGAGAGAGATAGAGATAGATAGATAGATAGATAGATAGATAGATAGATAGAGAGAGAGAGGAGAGATAGAGA
>NW_027453672.1:22500-30000 GCF_964194025.1 Convolutriloba macropyga | reverse complement strand
AAGTTACGCAACTAATCTTTTGACCACTATCGTTTACCATACAACATGGCGCAGTCAGTCTTATCACGATCCCCAATAGGCGTCGCCTTATTTTGTGAAAAAGGAGCACAACCCACAACAACATGGGAAAAATGGATAACAACAACAAAACTAGCCATCTCGGCTAAAGAAAACATACAGTTAGCGAAACTACTGAGACCAAAACCAACAATAGAAGAGTTAGACTACCCACAAGAACCGATATTTGAACCAGCACTCCCAGACGAAACAACAGCAGAGAAGAGACAAAGGGACTAAAGGAACATCAAAAGAAAAGTAGACTGGAAGAACCAATGTCAAGCAGTGGAGGACTAAGGTCCAATGATAGACAACGCAAAATGGGACGAAGTAGACAACAAAGTCAAAAGTTTAATCTAACTCTCACTCGGAACAGAAGGAACAAACATATTTCACCAACACAACCCACACACGGAACTATCCAAATGTACAGCAGACGAATTAGTAATACAACTGAAAGAAACATTCAAAGAAATCAGAAACGAAACATTCGACAGATTCCAGTTCTTTAGATGCACACAAAACCCAGGAGAATCACTAGAACAATTCCACTCGCGAATAAAACAGAAAGCGGCACTGTGTAACTGGGAAGAGTTAGAAGACAGTCTCGTAAAAAGCATTTTCATTCAGGGAATATCAAATCCACAAATCCAAATGGATCTGCTATCGGAAGATAGAGATCCACTAGAAGCATTACAGTACTCAATCACAAGAGAAAGAGGCCAGGAAAATCAACAACGAATTAGTAACACCCATGCACTAAATCCAAGTGGATCAGGAATAAACCTCATACAAAAACAAAGACAACAAACACAACGAAGAAGCATACTGCCAACACCACCTAACAACAACAAAATACCAGACTGCTGGAAGTGCGGATACAAATTCATAAAAGGTCACCTTGACAACTGTCCCGCGAAAAATGTAATATGTAACATTTGCAAAAAAAATAGGACACTACGCCAAAGTGTGCAGATCCGACATTCCACCAAGAAGAGTAGAAATACAAAACACACAAAGAAACAACCAAGGAGCATACATCAACCAAAACCAACAACAAAACAACACCCAACAACAAACAAACACAAGACGCGTTTGCAACATACAAGCAAGACGCGTTCGCAACATACAAGCAATTCGGACGACAGCACAATCCAAGAAGGAGAAGAAACAGAAACAGAAACAATTGACCCGGAGAGCACATGCTATATTAAAGAAATGATGGAAGACTGGAGTTCCATCAACTTTATAGAGTCGCTAAACTTCACTACGGTCACTCAGAAAGATCTAAACAAAAACCATCAAGGAGAATTCTGGATACAAACATCAAGCAAAAATGAAAACAGCAACTGGCTAGCAGACACAGGCAGCCCCCGATCATTCATCGCACGAAGTACAGCACAAAACCTAATAGCAAAATTAGGAAACAAGATTATCAAACAAGACAAAAACATCGGTGAATTCAGATGCTTCAACAACAACAAAACAAAAGTGGACAACCAAATCCAACTGGATCTCACATTGGGTAACACAACAGTACACAACTGCCAAATCCTAGTCGTCCCACAAAATACAGTAAATCTACTGGGCAGAGACATCCTCCAGAAACTGGGAATAGAACTAACCTTCAAAACATCAGGTGAGAAGATACACAACATAAATTCACTACAAAACAACATTGCAAAATGGATATTTCAAAAATATCCCCACTTATGCACTAGAATTGGAAAATCAAAAAATCACATAGCAAAATCCACATTTCACAACACATTCTATCCCACACAACACAAAGGAAGACGAGTTCCACTACATTTAATAGATAAAGTAGAGAATCAAATAAACTAATAGAGGACAAGCAAATAGTAAAATTAGACAAATGTTCCGACGAATACTTTATCAGTCCAGTAGTAATCACAGTAAAACACGACAAATCCATAAAAATAGCACTAGATTCAAAAAAATTGAATGACGCGATACACAAAAACAAATACCAAAGGCAGAGCATAGACCACCTCATGGATACGATAGCGTGCAAAATAAGTGAATTAAAACAAATGTTAGGCACACTATATTTCTCAAAAATAGACCTAAAATACGCATACAGTCAAGTCCCCCTACACGAAGATACACAAAAACATGGCAATTTCAACATCCTCGGCGGCAACGCTACAGGAACGTATAGATTCAAAAACGGTTTCTATGGACTAATTGATATGCCGGCAACATTCCAAAAAGTAATGAACTTTACATTAGTAAACATCAACTCAGCACACGCTTTTCTAGACGACATAATAATCATAACCAAAGGATCACTCTCGGATCACGAGAAAGAATTAGACAAAGTGCTAACCCGCTTAGATAAGGAAAACCTAGCAATAAGCTTACAAAAATGCGAATTTGCAGTGACGGAAATTACATGGCTAGGGTACAAGATAAATGCAGATGGAATAATACCAACAAAACGGAAAACGGTAGGAATTATAAAAATGGAACCTCCCAAAACCCTAAAACAACTCACATCATTAATGGGGAGCATACACCACTGACAAAAGTTCATCCTAAACTTATCAAAAATATCAGCGCCACTCAGACCACTCCTCTCACACAAAGAAAAAATAAAAAGTAGCAAACTAGAATGGAACGAAGAACACACAAAATCCTTCCAACAAATAAAAAAGGCTATCACTGAGATAATGGAAAACAAACATTTCGACACAAACAGACCAACTAGAGTCCAATGTGACGCCAGCAAAGAAGGACTAGGAGCTTGCCTTGAACAAAAATACAACAATATTTGGCACCCTATAGCATACGCAAGCAGATTTTTAAACACTAACGAACAAATCCATAAAAATAGCACTAGATTCAAAAAAATTGAATGACGCGATACACAAAAACAAATACCAAAGGCAGAGCATAGACCACCTCATGGATACGATAGCGTGCAAAATAAGTGAATTAAAACAAATGTTAGGCACACTATATTTCTCAAAAATAGACCTAAAATACGCATACAGTCAAGTCCCCCTACACGAAGATACACAAAAACATGGCAATTTCAACATCCTCGGCGGCAACGCTACAGGAACGTATAGATTCAAAAACGGTTTCTATGGACTAATTGATATGCCGGCAACATTCCAAAAAGTAATGAACTTTACATTAGTAAACATCAACTCAGCACACGCTTTTCTAGACGACATAATAATCATAACCAAAGGATCACTCTCGGATCACGAGAAAGAATTAGACAAAGTGCTAACCCGCTTAGATAAGGAAAACCTAGCAATAAGCTTACAAAAATGCGAATTTGCAGTGACGGAAATTACATGGCTAGGGTACAAGATAAATGCAGATGGAATAATACCAACAAAACGGAAAACGGTAGGAATTATAAAAATGGAACCTCCCAAAACCCTAAAACAACTCACATCATTAATGGGGAGCATACACCACT
Organism: Convolutriloba macropyga; assembly: GCF_964194025.1. Lineage (NCBI taxonomy): Eukaryota > Metazoa > Xenacoelomorpha > Acoela > Convolutidae > Convolutriloba > Convolutriloba macropyga. Next base: position 26,486 of record NW_027453672.1, on the reverse strand, counting down.
GACAAAAGTTCATCCTAAACTTATCAAAAATATCAGCGCCACTCAGACCACTCCTCTCACACAAAGAAAAAATAAAAAGTGGCAAACTAGAATGGAACGAAGAACACACAAAATCCTTCCAACAAATAAAAAAGGCTATCACTGAGATAATGGAAAACAAACATTTCGACACAAACAGACCAACTAGAGTCCAATGTGACGCCAGCAAAGAAGGACTAGGAGCTTGCCTTGAACAAAAATACAACAATATTTGGCACCCTATAGCATACGCAAGCAGATTTTTAAACACTAACGAACAAAAATACAGCATCAACGAATTAGAACTACTTTCAGTAGTATGGTCATTAGAACACCTCAAATACTATTTATACGGCTCACGCTTTATACTCCAAACGGATCATCAAGCACTATTAACCGCCCTAAAAGATAATAGAGGTAACAAAACATACCAAAAGAGATTAACAAGATGGGTAGACATCCTACCTTTTAACTTTTCAGTAGAACATATTGCGGGCAAAAATATGGGCTTCGAAGATTATTTTAGTAGACATCCTACATCAGCAGCAATTCCAATATCAAAAGACGACGAAAGCTTTGTTCTCAACGTAATCGACTCATTCAAATTTATGCTAACTAAAGCAGACAAAATTTCATCCAATTGGAATGCGGCAAATATACCAGCACACGATGACGTAATTAAAACAAGTGAGCAAAAGCGAACAAAGCAAAACGCTTTTAGCCAATTTCGTAGTACAAAACAGTCATGCTCTTTTAATCCACTTTTCGTAAACGTATGCACAAGAAATAATCCAAACATTACCACATTTGAAGAAAACATTATCAAAAGATTCCGTGGACCCAACAAAAGAACTATGTCATTACTAAACCAGACTAAACAATCTCCAAACTCCCAAACTACTTCAGACATTCCCCAAACTTCTAAACCTACGTCAAACCCTAAAGCCATTACTATCGGCACACCAACTGATTGGGTATCGAACATCGGGCTGGGACTAAAACCATTAAACCCCAACATTGTTAAAAACCCATTTGACCAAGTTACTCTAGAAAACTCCCCTGATTACTCGTTAAATTTACACAAAGTTCTTGGCGAATCTTTTATTGCAGAGGCAATAAAGAACGACACAAACAGTAACAAATTCAGTAGACTTATTGAATTACAAGATTGGAATGCCAATAAATGTTTTTCCAAATACTGGTACAGCTTACGTAAAGACCTCTCAGTAACTCCTAATGGATGTATCTTGTACGACGGGAAGATGTATATCCCTACTCAGCTACGCAAACCGGTTATCGACTCCGTACACAAAACGCACCCAGGCCAAGTGGGCATGATCTATCTGGCCCAGTGGATATGGTATCCTCAGATACATCAAGATATTGTTGCCTTAGCGCAGAGATGCAAACAATGCACCAAAACAGGTAACAATCTAAAACTCATTATCCCAAAAAAGAAACATAAAAAATTACCACCTTGTTTCGGAACCAAACGAGGAAATCCAAATGGATTTCGCCGGACCACTAACAAATAACAATAAGGACACATATATACTGGTAACTGTAGACAGATACTCCAGATATCACCATGCGGAAATATACAACAACTGCGACACAGATACAGCCATAAACTACTTAAAGGACTATATAAAATTCCACGGCATACCAAGATCAAAAAGGTGTGACCAAGCACACGCCTTTAAAGCAAAAAATTTTGAAATTTATTGTGAGGACAACAATATAAGACTAATTTTAGCACCAACTGGAGACCACAGAAGCACAGGAATGGTAGGAATGGTAGAAAGATTAATACAAACAATAAAAAGAAGACTAGCAGCAATAAATGTAGATAACAACTGGTCAAAAGAAACACTAGCAAACAAAATCTCAGCAATAATAGAAAACATAAAAATTATACCAAACACAACCACAAAAATCACACCATTCGAAGCACACTTCGGCAGAAAACCAAACACACAAACAAGCAACATCGTCACACATCCAAACAAGAAAAACCTAACATACAATAATATACGAAAATTCTATTTAGACAAGAAAGTACTCAGACGCCCAATGCTCGATCAGCAAACGATGTGGAACTTTTCGGACTCCGAACCCAACTTGGACATCCAGTACAACACTCCTGAGAATTCTGACGAAGAATCGGATACCATCCCTCTTGCCAGGCAGATATCAGCCAAACGTAAGCAAATATCACCAATTAAGATAACACCAGACAAATTAGGCATAACTTTCGGAGATGAAACCTCCGTACTAATAAACAAAAGAAAACAAGTAGCAAGGAAAACATTAATGAGGAAAGCACCAGAACCAAGAGGAGCACTAAAACCACTTTGGAATATATTTCCAGATAGAACCATAACTGATTACACACCAACCACAATATCAATCGATACACATAACATATCAAACACAAGAATCCGCAAAAGCGATCTAGCTATAGCAACAGAAACATACCAAAAACCCACATCACCGCCACAACTAAAAGAACCCAAACCTCGACTTATGTACTTCGTCGCGTGTAAAACAGTACGCGAATATAATAGAAACAGAGAAAAAATACGTAAGTTCTGTTTAGAAGAAAAGAGACAACTCCAAATGCGGGAGACGGAGCAGGCAACTCCCGTAGACGAATCCACAACGGATCCAGCCGGAACATCCAACTCCCAAACTCAACAACAAGCAGGACAGCCAGCAAGAAACAAAACCCAAACAACCAGAAACGCCGCACCGAACGTAAACGAAAAGCGCTATCACCCTCGAAAAAGACACTTTGGTCATCGAAAAACAAAACGTCGGCGTTTAAACAGAAATCCAAGGAAGCAGCTATTGCTCAAAGAAAGTCACTTGCAAGTGACAAAGACACTTGCAAGGAAGAGACAACAAGCAAAACAACACCCCGTGTTCCATATGGATCTATCGGCGCTCTCAAACTCCAAGACAATCGAGATAATAAATCTCGCTTCTGACTCATCTAACTCCAGCCCTATGCGAATAGTAACATCATCACTCCCGGAGGATTTCATGACTAACGCCAAACGAAACTGCATACTCAAATCACCAAGCAAATCCCCAATGAAAAACATTGAGAACGTAGTCGAAAAAATCAAGGCGACCAACAAACATCCGGAAGCACAGTCCACATATGACACAGACTCAGACACAGACTATGCCAATATCATCACGATCAAGAAAGCGGACCCACCAAAGACTAACACACAAGACAACATCATCTCACAACAAGACACCACCACCCCACAACCTCAACACTACTCAAACCAAATACAGCAAGACAATCAAAAACATCACCAATCAGCAGAACATGACTCATTTTCAGACATCGAGAACGAACCACAACCAAGCAGTACACCCACTAACAAGTCACCACAACCACAAGACAACAAAACAGCTACTACCCATGCAACCAAGACCCTGGAACAAAGCCCCATCTCATCCCTCAACACTGAGGATATGGAAGAGTTAAACAAATTGATTTTTGAATAATATTAATTATTCAAGGGGGGGGGAGTGTGGCGGAGGACTTATGAAACAAAGTATTCTTATCTACTATTATGAACACTACTAAAACTATATTACTAGTATTATCATTCCACATGGAATGCATGATTGCTAGGATAGAACTTATTTACATTTGTTGCAGTAAAGTTACATATTCCTGAACTTAATCTTTTCGTTGCACTCATATTGTGAATCCGTATGGACAGGTACTTTCTGTCACATACTCTTATGCTAACGTTGCGAAAAAAGCGCGAAGTGCTTTTTGCCAAAATCTAGAGTGAAATTCAGCTGAATTAAAGTTACGCAACTGATCATTTGACCGCTATCGTTTACCATACAACAGTTATTATCATTGTTATTATTATTATTATTATTATTATTATTATTATTATTATTATTATTATTATTATTATTATTTTTATCATTAT
>NW_027453672.1:15000-20000 GCF_964194025.1 Convolutriloba macropyga | reverse complement strand
TATTATCATTATCATTATTATTATTATTGTGGTACTTAGTTCCTTCACGCTTGACTAAATAGCTTAACTATCGTACAAACAGAAGATTAACGCACAACTTGAATTTACGTTTACATAAGGCAGACTGCAATTGAGCATTTCGTGGTTAGTCTGTTAGTGCGTAAATACCTGTCACTTTCAACACTATGAAGAATCGCGCGGCGATTCCAATGGTTAACAAAACATGATGAATTACATACTGCATATGGTAGCATTAATTTGCTACTTCAAGGATATAATAGTTTTGAGGTTAAGTGGTTACCCATGTACCACATTTCCCCTCGGGGAAAAACAAAGTTTTTAAAGTTTGTTTACAGTTCGAGAGAGTCTAGTTCTCTCTCTTCCTCAGCCTGCTGGAACGGCAGAGTATCGTTCAGCGATTGTGCTGGTTCGTTTTGTGGCAGTGCGCTCTCGTGGTCCCCTTCGTGGGGAGAATGTGAAGGGCCGGCTGGTTGTGTGTCAAACTTCGGTGCTTGTGGGACCTCTTGTGTTGTGGTCGTTGGTTGGTAATTTGCAATTCCTGTGACTTGCTTTTTCGGGGAGTCTATTTCCGAGGTCTCCGTGTCGTACTCTGTTTGGGGACAGTTGCTGTGGCCATATTTTTCGGGCTTCTTTGTGGTCCTTTTACTTCTTCTTGGTTTCTTTAGTGCCCCAATTTCCTGGACATTTATGTCTTCCTGTGGATCATAGTCTGGATCCTCGCTATTGTCCAGTGTATCCTGTCTTTGTGCTTGCGTTTCATAATCCTCGTCTTCGAATGGGGAATCAGGCGGTGTTTGTGTTCTTTGGCTTTTTGCCCCGGTCTTTCCCTTCTTGGGTGATTGTATAAATTTCCTCTTTGGGGGAATCTTGGTGCGGTTCACTTTCAGTAGGTTAGCGAGGTTGGGGTTCGTTGGTGAATCGTTGGATCTCTTTCTGATTGTTTTCTCGCCTTTGAGTTTTGCACATTGATCTTTTTGGTGTACGTTCATCTGTCTTTGAATTTTACCGTGGTGGTTGATTACGGTCTTCCGAGCTGCAAATTGTATAAGTGGGATCTGCGGTTGCGCTGGTGTTCCGAAGCGTGCGACTTCCGATTTGTGTAACACTGTATCGTCCTGGCCGGGGTACTTGATAGTCATGGTGGAGCCGGACGTTTTCACCAGTGCCACTCCTTCAGGGATGGCTTCGTAGAGCCCTTGCAGCTGTTTCTCTTGCAGCTGTTTCTTGCTTCGGGTGGCGGCGAGGGTCTTCCTGGCTAGTTTCAACTCTTTGCTGTTTTCGGCGAGGGGTTGTAGCGGTGTCTGTGGTGCCATACGGAAGGTGCGAGGGATTTCGCCTTTGTCATTCAGTGCCGCGGATAGCATTCGCTGCTTTGACTGTTTCACTTCTTCGTCGCTGTCCAGCGTCTCTTGTATCCAGCGTTCGTCTTATATAAGCTCGTCGTTGCCCATAATGTTGTCATCTAAATAATCAGACTTAATGTTTGGCCATTTCAAGTTTCGACTATCCGCACATGAGGTTAAGTTAGTTATTGGTGTGTTTAACGGGCGACCGAAGTGAGCTTTGAAAGGGGAAATATTGGTCGCTTTTTTGCGGCATATTCTTAATTCCTGTGCGATTTGTCTTAATGACTGTTTCATGTTGAAGGGGCGCTGATTCGGGTCTAGTTTAATGCAACCTAGGCGGCGTTTTACCGTTTGTATTAGTCTTTCAACTAAACCTATCGATCGGTGATCGTTTGCTGGGGCGAATATTATCTTGATATTATTTCTATTGCAGAATTCTTTGATTATATTTCCTGTTTGGCATCTAGCCTGGTCCATTCATATGGATCTGGGTACCCCTTGGATAGCAATGTACTTTGTTAGGAAGTGTTCTATGTTTGTGGCATTAGCATTGTTGTATAATTTTAGCGTAGGGAATTTAGAAAATCTATCAATGCATGCAAGGAAGTATACTTCTCTTCCTTGACCGTCTAGTATTGGGCCCCCGAAGTCTAATTGTATCTCTTCGTTTGGCTCGACGCATGGTTTTAGTGGTGACCATTTGGTTTTTGGTATTATGCTTTTAAGGTTCTTACCAAATTCGGTGCATGGGCGGCACGTTTTTGATTTGTTAATCAGTTCTCTGTTTATGAACGGCCACCATAATCTGTGGGCTAGTTCGGTCATCCCCCAAGCGCCTGGGTGGGTTGCGTGCAGGACGTCTATCACTGCTTCTTTCATTGCGTTCGGGATGGTTAGCCGATTGTCTAGGAGGATGCACCCGTCATTCACACTGAGTTGTTTCCAATGGGTGTGGATTTGCCTGCTTACTGCCTTACATCTTTGTTCATCTCCTAGTGTTATGCAGTCTCTTATCTCCCTTAGAACTGCGTCTCTGTTCGTCATGGCGGCGATTAGTGTTGAACTGAAGACATCTCGTATTGCTTTGTCTGGTTGTGTGTCTGTTTTGGTGGGGCGATCTTCTTTGTCTGGGCTGAGGTAGGTCGAGAAAGAGATTGGGTTCTTAGCTGGCGATGTAGGTGGGGTTTGTTAGATTGTGTGTTGTTTTCTATCCATTTCGAAATTAGAGTTGGGATTAGGTAGTGACTTATCTGTAGCTAAGTTATTTGGCAAATGCGCTTTTCCAATGGTGTGCTGTGTGACTTTTTGTAAAGTTGCGTCATCTATCGTCACTTGGTTTTCTATATTTGGTAAATCTTTGTTTCTGCGTAGGCTGTAATTGTGCAACTTCTGCAAAGTTTGTGGTTTTGTCTTGTGACTTTGTGCTCTAGGCACTTTGATTTTGGAATCGTCCTGCGATTGCAGGGGTAATTTTCGTGGACGGCCTTTTTGTCGCTTGATTTTCGGCTTTGTAGTTAGCGCTTTGGAATCGTTGGACGATTCCAACTTGTCTGTTTTTCGCGGCCTCCCCTGTTGTCTTATTGCATATATGGTTTGCTTAATTGCGTCTACTTGCGCAATCACAAAGTCCTCATCGTATCGGCTTATTGGCTTAGCTTTGTTATTCGGGTTTCTTGAAATGTAATCTGTTAATCCCATCTTTGTTCCTGGTATGTGTTCAATTTGGAAGTGGAATGGGATTAACCTGTCACACCAACGTGTTAGTCTACTTTGATGGGCTTTCGTAGATCTCTCTTTCAATATGGATAAAAGTGCTCTATGATCTGTTTGTATTGTAAAATAATGGCCGTAGAGATAATGTGTAAAATGTTCGAGTGCCCACACTACACCTAAAAGTTTTAGTTCATTTATGCTATTTTTTTCTTCAGCTTTATTTAGGAAACGTGAGGCATATGCTATTGTCTCCCAGCCTTCGTTCGATTCTTGTTCTAGCACGGCTCCGAGTCCGGAACGTGATGCGTCTGTTCTGACTCTCGTTTTTCGGGTGGAATCGTAGTGCATATTTTCTGTTATGTTTTTTATGTGTAATTTTATATTTTCGAATGCTACTTGGTGTTTATGTTCCCACTTATATTTGTTATCTTTTTTCAGAAGGTCTCTAAAGACTCTACACTGGATTGCTAGATTTGAAACAAATTTGGTTAGGTGGTGGACGCTTCCGAGGAACGATTTTAGTTGTTTGCATGTGTTCGGGGCTTTTAGGCTTTGAATAGCCTCGGTTTTACTGACGAGTGGCTTTATTCCGTTTTGATTGATTTCGAATCCTAACCATTCTATCTTATTTTTTGCGAAGTGGTATTTTTCTAAGTTTATGCTGAGGTTTTCTTTGTCGAGTTTTTGTAGGCCTTTGAAAACTTTTTCCTTATGAGTTTTAATTCTTCCGCCGGAGACTATAATTATGTCGTCCAAGAAACTACATGTGTCTCTAAGACCTTTTAGTGTGCTGTCGATGGCTTTTTGGAATTCTGCCGGCATGTCAGTTAGGCCGTAGAAACCTGTTATGAATCGGTACGTTCCGGTGGCTTGGCCGCCTACTATATTAAAATTGCTTTGCTTTGCTGTTGCTTCATCTAGCGGTAGTTGGCTGTATGCGTACCGTAAGTCGATTGTTGAAAAAAGTACCTCGCCTTCGTGCGACGATTCCGAGATTGATTGAGCAATGTTGTCCATTAGGCAATCTATGTTTTGCATCTGATATTTGTTTTTATGGATGGCTTTGTTTATAACTTTAGAGTCCATGGCTAGTTTTATCGTTTTGTCTCTTTTGACTGTTATTACAATTGGCGATATGAAGTTTTTGTTGCAGCATTTTTCCAGTTTTATTATGTTGCCGTTCTCTTCTAATTTTTTGAGTTCCTGTTCGACCTGGTTTTGTAAGTGTATTGGTACTCTTCGACCTCGTTGGTGAATAGGGGTGAAGTTGGTTTTAAATTTGGATTTTACTGTGTGGTTTACTGATCGTCCTATCCGTTTTATAAGACCGGGGAATTGTTTGGCTATTAATTGTTTTAAGTTTTGGCTATCCAGATTTTCTATCATCGCAACCATCTTACCTTCCGATTTTGGGGATGTCTGTTGATTGACTTGAATGCCTAGTCCTTGGAAGAGGTCTCTGCCTATTAGTGCTCTATGGTTGTTTGGTACCACGATGAGGTCGGCTCTTCCTGCGTTCCACCCGTTGCATTGGACGTCACAGTACACGGTTCCCTTGTTCTTGATTGGGGTGTTCGTGAAGCTTCTTAGATTAGTTGGATTCGTCTTACGACTCCACCAACTATTTTTGTCTCGCTCCTCTATCTCGTGGACCATCCGCTCTTTGATTAGGCTGTTAGAGTCGACCATTACCCAATATTTGTTGTTTCCGAATGTCACGTTTAGTTTGGTGGGGGTTGTTGATCCTTCCGTTGGGGAGACTAGGTTTACACTGTAGTCTTCTTCTGAGTCATCTCTTATGCTCTCTATTTCGTTGTTTAAGGAGACCGTGTTTATGTTGTCCTCGTGTTGTGTATTGTGTATTTCTTCGATTTCGTTAATGTTTCTATTGTTGTTTCTGTTTAAGTTTGAGCGGCATAC
>NW_027453672.1:5000-10000 GCF_964194025.1 Convolutriloba macropyga | reverse complement strand
GTATTATGTTCCATAACGGTTTAAGTGTGCCTCGGGGCTCTTGTGATCTACGTGCTAATGTTTTTCGAGCTACTTGCTTTTTTGTTTTGGTGATGGTGGTGGTTTTGTCACCAAAAGTTAGTGTAAGTTTATCTGGTATAATTTTAATAGGTGATGTTAGCTTACGTTTCGCTGCTTTTTTCTTCACATTCTGTAGTGTGGAGTTGTCTGAAGCAGAATCTTCGTCCGGGGTGTCTTCGTTGAATCTGATATCAAGTTCGGGTTCCGAGTCGGTCTCGATGTTCCAGATGGATTCTGCGTTCAGCATTGGTTGTTTGAGGCCTCTCCTTTTGTCTAAATAGAAATTTTTTATGTTTTTGTATGATAGGTTGTTTTGTGATGGTTTTGTTGTTATGTTTGAAAGTTGTGTATTAGCTTTTCTTCCGAAGTGTGCTGTGTATGGTGTTATTTGTGTTGTTCTGTTTGGGATTAGTTTGATTTCTTGTATTATTTCTGCTACTTTGTCTGCAAGTGTTACTTGTGACCAGTTGGTGTCGCTATTTATGGCGGATAGGCGTCTTTTAATTGTTTGTATTAGTCGCTCTATCATTCCTGTGGCTCTGTGGTCTCCCACTGGAGCCAGTATTAATTTTATGTTGTTGTTTTTACAGAATATTTCGAATTGTCGTGACTTAAATGCTTGTGCTTGGTCGCACCTTATGTTTCTGGGTATCCCGTGGAATTTTATGTACTGGTTTAGATAACTAATGGCTGTCTCTGCGTCGCAATTATGGTATACTTTTGCGTGGGGGTATCTCGAGTATCTATCTACTGATGCTAGTATATATGATTCTTTGTATTGTTCGTCAGTTATTGGGCCGGCAAAGTCCAATTGGACTTCTTCGTTGGGTTCTACTAGTGCTGGTAGTTCTGATATTTTGTTTTTGGGTATTAGTGGTTTTAGATTCTTACCTGTCTTTATGCACGGTTGGCAATTTTGAGTAAGGGTGACGATTTCCCGGTGTATTCGCGGGAACCAGATGAGGTTTGCTAGGTGCATCATACCGGTTTGTCCTGGATGTTTTCTGTGGATGGCGTTCATTATTGGTTTTCGTAGCTGTGTTTGTATGAACAGTTTACCATCGTATAGGATGCATCCCGTTGGAGTCACCCCTAGGTCGCGTTTCAATGAATGCCAGTACCGGCTAAAATGTTTCAGTGTTGTCCAGTCTTTGTCCTGTACTATTTGCAATAGGCTTCGGCTCTGGGGATCTGCTCTGGTGGCCTCTTCGATGAATTCCTCTCCTAGGACTTTGTGTAGATTCTTGAGATACTCTGGTAGCTGTTCGTTGTTTGTATTTGCGAATGGGTTGTATTGTTGTCTAGTATTTAGTGGGGTGCGTCCCAGTCCTGTGTTGTTTCTTTCCTCTGTCTGTGTTGCTATTGTGTTTGTGTTTGATTCTGTGAGATTTTTTGGTGTGTTCATCTTCGTTTTGTTTTGTGCTCTGTGTCGTTTTGTTATAGGTATGTTGTTTGTGTCCAGGTTTGGTCTTCTTCTTGTTGTGATGTATACTTTCGATGTGAATAGATCTTGTGTAATTTGTTTTGGATGATAATGGTTGTGTTGTTTTGAATTGTTAATTTGAAAGTTTGTTAGATAAGAAGGCTTAATAAATAGCGACTGATTGTTAGCGTTAATTTGGCAAAAAGCGTGTTGCTTTTGTTCGTTCCGATTGGAATGGTTTTTGACGTCATTGCATGTTCTAGTTTTTCGAGCATTCTGATTGGCTAATTTTCTTTGTTGCGTTAACAGAGCGTATTTTAGCGATGTTATTATATTTATGACGTGGTTTTCATTCATGTTCTCACCAGTTGGTGGTGAATTTGGATGGCGGCTTAAATAGTCCGCGAATCCCATATCCTTTCCTGCGATATGCTCGACTTTAAAATGAAATGGTAAAAATCTGTCGACCCACCTTGTCAGTCGACTTTGATACGTTTTATTTCCTCTATTATTTTTTAGTGCAGATAATAATGCTTGATGGTCTGTTTGGAGGGTAAAGTGTGATCCATATAAGTAGTATTTAAAATGTTCCAAAGACCAAACGACTGCTAGTAGTTCGAGTTCGTTTATACTGTATCGCTGTTCATTTTTGTTTAAGAACCTACTGGCGTATGCGATCGGGTGCCAATTGTTGTTTTCTTTTTGTTCTAGGCATGCCCCTAATCCTTCTTTGCTAGCGTCGCATTTTACTCGTGTTTCATTGTTTATGTTGAAGTGTTTTTGTTCTATTATGTTTTTGATTGCATTTTTTATGTTTTTAAATGCTGTTGAATGTTGTTCGTTCCATTCTAGTCTTTTTTTTGATGTTGCTGATGATAACAGTGGTCTTATTGGTGCTGTTCCAGATGTTCCAGATGGATTCTGCGTTCAGCATTGGTTGTTTGAGGCCTCTCCTTTTGTCTAAATAGAAATTTTTTATGTTTTTGTATGATAGGTTGTTTTGTGATGGTTTTGTTGTTATGTTTGAAAGTTGTGTATTAGCTTTTCTTCCGAAGTGTGCTGTGTATGGTGTTATTTGTGTTGTTCTGTTTGGGATTAGTTTGATTTCTTGTATTATTTCTGCTACTTTGTCTGCAAGTGTTACTTGTGACCAGTTGGTGTCGCTATTTATGGCGGATAGGCGTCTTTTAATTGTTTGTATTAGTCGCTCTATCATTCCTGTGGCTCTGTGGTCTCCCACTGGAGCCAGTATTAATTTTATGTTGTTGTTTTTACAGAATATTTCGAATTGTCGTGACTTAAATGCTTGTGCTTGGTCGCACCTTATGTTTCTGGGTATCCCGTGGAATTTTATGTACTGGTTTAGATAACTAATGGCTGTCTCTGCGTCGCAATTATGGTATACTTTTGCGTGGGGGTATCTCGAGTATCTATCTACTGATGCTAGTATATATGATTCTTTGTATTGTTCGTCAGTTATTGGGCCGGCAAAGTCCAATTGGACTTCTTCGTTGGATTCTACTAGTGCTGGTAGTTCTGATATTTTGTTTTTGGGTATTAGTGGTTTTAGATTCTTACCTGTCTTTATGCACGGTTGGCAATTTTGAGTAAGGGTGACGATTTCCCGGTGTATTCGCGGGAACCAGATGAGGTTTGCTAGGTGCATCATACCGGTTTGTCCTGGATGTTTTCTGTGGATGGCGTTCATTATTGGTTTTCGTAGCTGTGTTTGTATGAACAGTTTACCATCGTATAGGATGCATCCCGTTGGAGTCACCCCTAGGTCGCGTTTCAATGAATGCCAGTACCGGCTAAAATGTTTCAGTGTTGTCCAGTCTTTGTCCCGTACTATTTGCAATAGGCTTCGGCTCTGGGGATCTGCTCTGGTGGCCTCTTCGATGAATTCCTCTCCTAGGACTTTGTGTAGATTCTTGAGATACTCTGGTAGCTGTTCGTTGTTTGTATTTGCGAATGGGTTGTATTGTTGTCTAGTATTTAGTGGGGTGCGTCCCAGTCCTGTGTTGTTTCTTTCCTCTGTCTGTGTTGCTATTGTGTTTGTGTTTGATTCTGTGAGATTTTTTGGTGTGTCCATCTTCGTTTTGTTTTGTGCTCTGTGTCGTTTTGTTATAGGTATGTTGTTTGTGTCCAGGTTTGGTCTTCTTCTTGTTGTGATGTATACTTTCGATGTGAATAGATCTTGTGTAATTTGTTTTGGATGATAATGGTTGTGTTGTTTTGAATTGTTAATTTGAAAGTTTGTTAGATAAGAAGGCTTAATAAATAGCGACTGATTGTTAGCGTTAATTTGGCAAAAAGCGTGTTGCTTTTGTTCGTTCCGATTGGAATGGTTTTTGACGTCATTGCATGTTCTAGTTTTTCGAGCATTCTGATTGGCTAATTTTCTTTGTTGCGTTAACAGAGCGTATTTTAGCGATGTTATTATATTTATGACGTGGTTTTCATTCATGTTCTCACCAGTTGGTGGTGAATTTGGATGGCGGCTTAAATAGTCCGCGAATCCCATATCCTTTCCTGCGATATGCTCGACTTTAAAATGAAATGGTAATAATCTGTCGACCCACCTTGTCAGTCGACTTTGATACGTTTTATTTCCTCTATTATTTTTTAGTGCAGATAATAATGCTTGATGGTCTGTTTGGAGGGTAAAGTGTGATCCATATAAGTAGTATTTAAAATGTTCCAAAGACCAAACGACTGCTAGTAGTTCGAGTTCGTTTATACTGTATCGCTGTTCATTTTTGTTTAAGAACCTACTGGCGTATGCGATCGGGTGCCAATTGTTGTTTTCTTTTTGTTCTAGGCATGCCCCTAATCCTTCTTTGCTAGCGTCGCATTTTACTCGTGTTTCATTGTTTATGTTGAAGTGTTTTTGTTCTATTATGTTTTTGATTGCATTTTTTATGTTTTTAAATGCTGTTGAATGTTGTTCGTTCCATTCTAGTCTTTTTTTTGATGTTGCTGATGATAACAGTGGTCTTATTGGTGCTGATAGTGTTGCCAATTTTGGTATGAATTTGATTAAGTGATGGATGCTACCCATGAATGATCGTAGTTGTTTGGGTGTTTTAGGGTTATCCAGTTGGATAATTGCATCTGTTTTTCTTTTGGTTGGCGTTATTCCTTCGGCGTTTATTTTGTAACCCAACCACGTGATCTCGTTTAGACCGAATTCGCATTTGTGTAGACTAATTGCTAGGTTTTCTTCATTTAGTCTGTTTAGTGTCTTATCAATTTCTTTTTCATGTTTTTCTATTGTGCCTTTTGTAATAACTATAATGTCGTCTAAAAATACGTTTGTTGAGTCTAGTCCGTCTAGCGTTGTGTCCATCATTTTTTGGAAGGTTGCCGGTAAGTCTGTTAGGCCATAGAATCCGTTTAGAAATTTGTATGTGCCTGTGGCATTGCCTCCTAATATGTTAAAATTACAGTGTTTTTGTGTCTCCGGATGGAGAGGTAATTGGCTGTATGCGTACTTTAGATCAATTTTGCTGAAATA
>NW_027453671.1:0-20487 GCF_964194025.1 Convolutriloba macropyga | reverse complement strand
ACACACACCAAACACTTTAATGTAATTAAACATAAAATAGCCCAAGGTACCGAAAAATGTCATTACAATTCTCATTCAGATGTTACAGTAAAATGTGTTGCATCACGATCTGGACTCACAGCAGCACTTAAACAATTTTTTTGAACTGTACTGAAGAACGTTATAGTGTAAATGAGTTAGAGTTGCTTGGAATTGTATGGTCTATTGACTACTTCAAGTTCTACCTCTATGGCAAAAATTTCACAGTAATCACTGACCAACACCGAGCTCTATTGTCAATACTTAAAGAACATCTCCCAAAAAATCACACAACAGCAGATTTTCACAATTGACTAATAAACTACTTCCATTCGATTTCACTATTGAACAAATGCCGGGAGCGAAATGGGCCTTTTTGATTATTTTTCTCGAAACCTTTTTGCGGCTGCAAAAAAATTTCTGCGTACGATGAAAAGTTTTAATCTCGAGCATCTTAAAAAATAGACACTTAATCAGGAAACTTATTCAACCTCAGTCTCTAGTCTTACAATAACTAAACATCATATTGAAACACAATTCCCTACTAAAAAAATCGAACATAGCTGTTGCACCGCAAACAATTTTCGCTACAAGCAAAGTTTTTCAGTTAAAGAATAGGTAACTTGCACCACAATTACCGAATTCGAACTCTTGACTTTCAATTGCATGGCAATTTAACCTACCAACAAATTGTATTAAATACAACTCAAATAGATCAATCGCACCGCTGTTACCATTACCACATTTAAAACAACAGTTTGCACTAAACATTAAGCTTTCAAATAAATGAGACTCCATTAATAAATTCAGTTCAAATGCCTTGCAATTCAGACAATAAAGATTGCGATTAATTTGAAAAATTGAGCCCAATAAGATCCATATTTGCCAACAAATCAACTATTCACTACGAAATACCCAAATTAAGCGCGAAAATAAAAATATTCTAACTATATATAACAAGCACCCAAAATAAGTCGCTTTTTGCCCATAAATCTCTTATAAGCGAATACGCAAAGTCCAATTTTAAATCCTCATCAGTAAAAATGCCACGAGAAAAAACAACAAAGAACGCAACTCCAACACTATTTCGAGTAAAATTATCGGCAAATTTACCCACCAGTACAAACCTCGTTACAAACAATACTTCAACAACTGACAGAATTCCTTCAACAAAAACACTGGATACTGCGGAGGAGCAACGTTTGTCAGAAACGATCTACAAAATCTTCAGCAAAAACCGATGGTGATAATGACAGGAAAAGATGCGATATTAAATGAGGCCAGGGACTATGTGCTGACAAATGATCAAGCTCGACCAAAAAAATAAGTCCTTACATACATTTGTACTGGAGGGTCATGAGTGCAAAGAATGGCTGCCTCCGTTTGAACGAAATGATTGCCACCCCAAAGCTATCAAAGAGGTAGTATTAGAAGACATCCACTCTACTCACCGGGAAGTTTTGCGATGCTATCTCTAGCGCGGAATTTTTTGTGGCCATATATTTTTCGCGATATACTAGCCAAAGATAGTGAATGTAAAGCGTACACTGATATCAATAAAAATTTAAAACCCGTGGCTCCGCATAGCAAATAGTCACCTCTAAATAATTGTACTGAACCAAACGAAGAATTACAAATAGAATTTGGCGGCCCTATTCTAAACGAAAAAGGATTAGAACAATTTTTACTAGTATCAATTGATCAATATTTTAAAAAACCAACAGAAATAGTAAAAAAAGCACTCCTTTCAAATGTCCTTGAATTTTTAACTAATTTTATAAATATATATATATATATATATATATATATATATAATATATATAATATATATATATATATATATATATATATATATAATATATATATATATATATATATATATATATATATATATATACATATATGTAATATATATATATATATATATTTGAATATATATATATATATATGAATATATATATATTTATATATATATATATATATATTATATATATATATTTAAATATATAATCCGGAGTTCCAAGATCCTTTAGAAAAGATCAAGCTACGTGTTTAACAGGAAACAAATTTGAAGATTTTTACAAAGAAAAAACATTGAACCTATTTATAAAATCTGCAAAGGTTCACAAGGCAATCGGGCTTGTTGAACGTCTTATTACAAGACCATTACAAGACAGTTACCATGCTTGAAAGCTAACTTATTTAAGAAGTTTAACGTACAACATGCAATAAATGCAATTATACAACAACTAAGAATAACCAAACCAAAAACAACAAATCTAATACCATTTGAGGAAAATTTGAAAAAAAAATGTAACACACCAGTATCCAACATAACAACTATACCAGATAACACAAATCTTTGTTACAATAAGATAATTAAATATTATTTAGACGAAGATACAATTCCTGGTCGTTCAGAACTCTCAGAAAAACAATGGGCGGACACAGGCATGTGCAGCGACTTAGAGGTCGAAAAAGATTTCTGCGCCGCAAATGCCACAGCACATGCACAACAACAAAAGATGCAGGACAATGAAAACAGCTCGATGTGGTCCGAGTGAATCTCACGCCCCGTCCCAAAAACAGAACAAAGCGTACAGGTGAAAATTGCAAAAAAAATCCATGCCACTAAACGCCAAAAACGTGACTTCGATGAATTTTATGAAGTTCCTGCGCCCGGCAGTACTGTAGACAACGTCAGCCCTTGATCCCAATATTCAGCCCGTGTTTTATTTTCACCTTTGCGAGAAAATGATAACGTATACAACACATAAACTGGAATGAAATCAGAAAATTTGTACTTATTCACTAGTTAAATGAACTTATAAAGATTTGTTTTAACAATATTAAAAAGTTTTAATAAGATTTGTCGTCCTCGCCAAATTCTGCTTCAATGCAGTGCTAGTTTCTGTGCTTTCTTCGGTATATCCTTGTGTTGTCTGGAGACTCTCGCCAATGATGTGTGTTTGTTGGCTCTGCGATTTCAGGTTAGTTTGCTTCTTTTCGCGTTCGCTCCTTCTAACAGAGGAAGATTCTGAATCGGAGGTGTCGCTTGCTTGTGCTGCTTTTTTGTTTTTTCGCAGAATAGGTGTCAGTTGCGGTGCGGATGACGTCGAAGTAGTAGGTTGGGTTGGTGGTGCTGCAATTGACTCTTCGGGCTAAGTTTTTAGATGTGGGTCAATTGTGGCCTAGCTTTAAAAGCTTCGTTTGGGATTAAATTTAGGAATTCGCATCTTTAGTGCTCGCGCAACGTTGCAGGTGGTGAAAATACATGAGCGGGCAGAGGATATAATGCATATGTCATCTGCTTGTTTCTTGGATCGTCGGAATTTTTTGCTACCAAGTTTTTTTTCTCATTAGATCTTCCTTAAGTTTTGAATATTTTGCTCTAATGTTTTTTCGTTTTCTTTTGGTGGTCGTCTTTCTTCATAATGGGCTAGTTCAGAAGATCGCTCGTGTTTGGTACCAGATTTCGCTATATCAGAATTTCTAACTTTGACTTCGGGTTTAGTTGGTTCTTTAGTGATGCTTGTGGTATATTCCTTGCCGTATTTGGTTAATTTATATCAAATTCACCTAGAATTCAATTCATTTCAAAAAGTTGACTCTATCCTATTTTGTTCGTTTTAATAGACGGGAAACTGTCTGTTCATACTGTAAACAAGTTAGAGTTTCTGTCGTTCTGCATGATCAACTCATGATAAACTTTTTTGCTCTTGAGCAGTAATTTGAAAATGACATTCTCATTCTCCTAATTTTGATTTTAAATTGCAGTTGCAATTCAAAATTTGTCATTGGCTCTTCAAAATTGAGATTAGAAACTCAAGTTGTCATTTGTAACGCAAACTCCATATACAATAAGTATGGGGCTGCATAACGTAGCCGGGGGGGGGCACAAACGGAAAAGATCTTTTTACCATAATGGGCTGCTTTAATTTCTTGGCGGGCTATAATGGGAAATACCCGGAACTTTGCGGGTACTTTGCGGGTTTCTGCCCCCGTTCGGATTTATTCTGCCCCCCCAGAAGCTTAGTGGGCATATCGTAACGTGCTATGTAAGATTATGTAAATTGTAAGTGGGGGCATAAAAGACACTGGGGGAGGGAGGGGGAGGGGGGAGAACAGGTCCTCTCATTCTAGTGGGTGCATTCTACTATTCACACCCCTGGACCCAGGGGTAACTCGGATCTATTCTGTTTCGCCCCCCCCCCCCCCCCCCCAGCTTAGTGAGCATAAATCTTTTATGATCACCAGGCGCACGTGCTAATTTCTTACATAGTAACGTGCTATATAACAACATATAATTTGTAATTGGGGCCATAAAAACACTGGGGGGGGGGGGGTTGAAACAGAATAGATCCGGTAACTCTTTTGATGTACTTATAATTGCATGATTGTATATGTAAATATATTAGTGAGTTGCACGTGCATTTTGCTTTGTTTTACTTCTGAAATTTGTTACAACTGTTAATTTACTTACACAGTAACTTATAGGGAAAAATTGAGGATAAAAATTCAAAGATAACATCTTAAAGGCGTCTTTTCTGCATTTTGTTTGAAAGATTCTTCGCTGTTTGTCATCTGAGGAAATTCCGGCTGTTTTTTTCGTTTGTGCACACGAATGATTTTACATGCCCCAATATAGTATTTTTGACTCTTTCCATTTATAGACCCCCTCCTCCCCCCCCCCACACACACACACAGAGACGCGCGAACGGAAGTGATCCAGAATCGATGCAGCACCCCCCCCCCCCCATAATCATTGGCTGTTTCAACTGGTGGTGGAGGTTGAAGGTTTCTAAACATTTTGGCGAAAGTCTCACAGAGCCGAGATTTCCCCGTAGAGATTGTCAGCATTAAAAAAAACAAAGGAACCTTCCAATTAAAGACAGTGTGTTGTGATGTCTTCGATGAGAGGAGGATTGAACAGAGAGAAGCAGACACCTTCTAGAGGTGACCTCTACAGCAGAGGGGGCAGGAGGGGCAGCACTTCTTACAATCCAGGCACACGGAGTATGACTATGACGTCATTCAACCCATCCAGGGGAAGATTGGTATGCATGATTGATCAAGTAATGGACATTTTCCGTTTAAGCTACCCCCCCCCCAGTTTAGTGGGTGTATATTGTTTGCACCCCCAGACGCTCGTGCTATGTTTTTTCATTCTGATATACTATGTAGTGGCTCGTGCTCTGTAACTGGGGGCGCATAACTTACTTGGGGGCACAAACGTAAAGGGTCCGATTGTTTTTGTTTCAAAACACGCTTTTGAAACTATTAATAAGACTACTACCATTAATAAACCTACGACGCGCCGATGGTACAGGTTTCGGGTCCCCCCAGCTTAGTGGTCAGATAACCTATAGCCCTCCCCCCCCCCCCCAATCATGGTAATCATACCATAATGGGGGGTATATTTTTATGGGGGGGGGCTATAATGGGAAAGACCCCAGATTTCAAGTACCATTTCGAGCAGAATTATTTGTTTACCAGAAAATTGGTTTAAATAGTTGGATTAAATATTCTGTTAGCCTAAAATTTAGTTTTTTTTTTCGTTAATTAGGATTCCGGGAGACAAACAAGAGCAATCAGACGGTTATGTTCTAATGTGCAATTTGTCTTCTTAATTCGAGGGCTTAAAATACATTTCTTAATCAATCAGGCTTTCTGCGATTTCTATGGTTATCGTGGTTGTTAAAAAATAAGCGGTGGGTGCCTAACATACTTGGGGGTGGCACGAACAAAAAAAGTCTCAAAAATCTTCCTTAGGTCTCCACTATCATTGAAAAATTCCATTTAAAATCATCGATTTTTGCTATCGCATTCATTCGAGATATATCGAGGGGAAATACGGGGACGCCAAAAAAGATCACAACGAAAAAAAATAACCCTATGGCTAACGTATTATTGGTTCCGAAAAACACTTTAACGGCTTCCTAATCGGTTGCGACGAGGAAAGTTTTACACCGCCCAGTTCGTTGCAGCGGTTCAAAATCTGTCCGGATACTTTGTTTTTGCAGTTCGCTTTTGTAACTGTGTATCCGCTATGCCCTTACCGTTGCATTACAATTAGTTTGACTATTTGTTAATATTAAATTTTAGCAAAACACAGTAACACGCTATTTAATGCTCAAGACATTTTAATTTTGCGGATCTTTTCCGTTTGTGCCCCCCCAGTACGTTATGCGCCCGCAGTTACAAAGCACGTGCCATTACATAGTAAATCATTATGTAAAAATATTGCACGTGCGTCTGGGGGGTGCAAATAATATGCACCCACTAAGCTGGGGGGGGGCACAAACGGAAACGATCCAATTTTGCAATAATTTTTGGTGATGCATGTGAAAAAAAAGCCGTTTGCTAGGCTAATACTGTTCAGACTGTACATGTTGCTAGTTTGTTTTACCCTTCTTCTACACATCACCTGACCATGACGGTACTAGTAACTATAACTAAAACTGGGACTATTAAGATGACTAATGGACAACTAATGCAAAAGAGTTTTCCTATCTCCGTTTGTATGCTAATGTGTTTTCTAATCATGCTGTAAAAGTTGAGCTTCAACATCGCCGGCACTGTTTTCAATCGTGAAAACATCTTTGTCAATTAATATCACTGGAATGAGTTTCTCAACAGGCCTCCTGTAGACTCCAATTTTTGTTGGAATCGTTGGTGCTCGAATTGTTCTGTCAGAACTCTCAATGATTTCTTTTACTTGACCAAGTTTCTGATATCATCTTTTGTCACTGTCTTTGACCAACCAAACGAGATCACCTGGTTGCAGATTTATGCGTGATTCACATTTCCATTTTTGCCGATTGCTGAAAGATGGCAGATACTCTTTTCGGAATCTGGTCCAGATGCAATTCGAGTAAGGCTGTGTTTGTCGAGAAAGTTTTCTATGATCGGCAAAGTGCTCTGCGTATGCTAAATATGGTAGACAAACGTTTTCGTTACCAAGCTGGAAGTGATTTGGGGTAATAAAATCCAAATCGTTTACATAAAGGTTGACTGGTGTCAATGGCCGTGCATTCAATTTTTGCTCAACAAGACACATTGTGGTTGAGAGAACATCTTCCGTAACTGATCGTATCCGCAACACTGCCTACATTTCTTCCTTGCAGCTTCTGATCAGTCGCTCCAACACTCCTCCAAAGTCGAGGTGTTGCAGGTGGATTGAATTTCCGTATGATCCCTTGTTGACTTAAATTTTCTTCACTTTTTCTTTGGTCCACGCTGCGACATACTCTTTGAACTCTCGATGTGCCCCCAATGAAATTTTGTTCCGTAGCCTCAAAAAAGTTGTCAATGATCATTTTCATCGGTGTGCCTTTTTGTGCTGAAAACTACATAATTCTGCTCAGAAAACTGTCATTATCCATCTTTGGGGCTATCTCTATATGGACGGCTCGTACTGTTAGACATGTGAACAAACAACATCATCGATTTTCAATTCTCTGTCAAATTTGTGCTGTGAAGGGCCTAAAGATGACTACGTCGAAATTTGCAATAGGTGTTGAAGCGCCAAGCCACTCTGTAGGTAGCTCTGCCGTCACTGGAGCCAATGTCTGTGCTTTGCCTCTTCGGCACGCGATACGTTTTTTCTCTATTGAAGGTGAGGCTTTGTTCACGCCAATAGTTCAGACTGGCTGCTGAACAGTATTTCTAACATGCTGAGTTCCTTCGTACTGACTGTTTTTGTGCTCGTTACGCAAGATTTGTTTAACGTTTCCAATGTAACAGTATTGAATGCAATGCGTTGAAGTCCAATAGCTTTTTTCCTATTCTGCATTTGGCAAGTATAAGTCCACTTTGTAAAAAAAACGGTGAAAATAGCAGACTTTAACTGCCTTCTGGAGGATCTTTTCCAGCGTTGAGAGATTTCATCTCTTCAGCAAACTGTTCTTGCTGTAGTAACATGAAGATGGTTGCTTTGGCACTTTCGTTTTCTTCAATGCCAATTATTTTTTGTTGCCAATTTTGTCTTGCCCAATGATCGCTGCACATAATTAATTGTATTCTGCAGCTTGTTGAAATTGGCGAACCGTTCCCACTGAATTAATTTTCTTCTTTTCAGTTTTGGATATGGAGGCCGTTTGTCCTTTTTCTTCGTCGGAAGCGAATGTCAATTTTACCTGCTCAGGCCAGTCATAATCTGGTGGCCTTAACCAGGTTGGCCCAGTGAGTCAGTCACTTCTCTTGAGTTCATCAACAGTGTTAGTTCTTGTCCCGATGTCGACTGGATTGTTTGGACCACTCACATGATTCAACTGTGAAGCGTCAGTTGTAACCAATAGCTTCGATACTCGGTTCGTTACAATTCTTATTGTTTGTGTCGAGAGCTGTGTATTCATTGCGGAACAGTAGTGGTGTCTGTCTAAAAATTTCAATTTTGAATCTTTGATTTGTGTTCATAAACTATCTGTTCTTCCACTCTCACTGCCATGACTGCCGCTTGTAGTTCCAAACGTGGTATCGAAAGGTGTCGAATCGGTGTCACTCTGCGCCTTCCGATTACAAATGCTAAGTCTGCCCAGTACTCGCTGTGCTGCAGACGTAGATATGCTACTGCACAATTTGTGTCCTCGGATTCGTCAGCAAAGACACGAAATTCCGTTTTGCTCTTGGCTCTGCTGAATTATATTTTACCAATTTTGGTTTTCGCAACTTCTGCATGCTGTTCTTTCCAATTCAGAAGCTCCTCTTCTTCGTTATGTTCCACTGATTTTTCGCAACGTTGCGCGTTTTTGGTCATGATGCTCTTCAGTAGTGGTCTCATGTGAATGATGCAAACAGTCCAAGAGGATCAAACATTGAAGAAACTAGAGACATCTTCCCCTGTGTGATTGGAGTTTCAACTTCTCTGCTACTACCTCTGCACACTTGCAGACTATCTTCAATTACAGTCCACTGAAGTCGAAGCACAGACAAACCCGTTTTACTGGATTCTACTTCCACTTACTTTAAGCTGTTGATTGATCTCAAGTCATCAGGGATTTCTTCGGTCACTATACTGATGTTGGCAATCCGCTTTTTCAGTTCAATTCCATCGTTTTATAGAAGAGTTTGCAGAAGATCCTTGAAAACATCGATTGCTTCATGAGGAGTGTCGACAGTCTTGTTGAAAAGGTTCATATGGGTTTAATGTGTTGGTGAACTCCTTGCACTAAAATCATGACGTTATTAATCGGAAGTTTGCACGGGTTTGTTCATTGTTGAAGTAACCTCAGGTAGGTCTTGTTCAGAAACTTGCACTTACAGGAACAGTGATTCAATATCTGCGGTTATATTGGCCTCTCTTGAAATCGGAATAATGTTTCATCAAACCTGCAGTAGATTGGGTCCGGCTTACGACTCATTATTCAGTCATACATCTTTGTATTTTTCTGCGGAACTGCAAACACGGCGGACTTTACCAGGCTTGTTTGCGTTTACTACTGGATGATGTACTACAGATACCGATCTTTTCCGGAAATGCCTTTGACTTCTGGTCTACCGAATATAGTTACGAATCTCTTTCCAACATCTTTATCAATTGAGTGCTTATACAACTCTTGCAAACTTTAGTCTCGTTGTAGAGCTGACCAGTGAGTACAGCTGACCTTGTAGAGCTGAATCTTTGTTCCATTGAATAGAGCTGACCTAGCGCTGTGCCGTAGTTTTCCGCAATATTGGGTTCTTGTTCACTCCAGAGCATGTTAACTTCTTACCGTTCACTTGTAGACTTTGTCGTGCTCTTTTAAGATTTTCTGAGCTTGTTGTTCATTCGTTTATTGACTTAAAACGTTTATTTTGGAAGCGTAGGTTTCTCTGTCCCACCAAGATTGAATATTTTTTGACCATTTTTGCGACTTCTGCACTGGCGAAAAGACAAATATGTTGTCCCCCCTTGCCTTTCATAGGTCCTCTGACTACCCAACCTAATTCCGTCAGGACAGCGAAAGGTGCATTTCATGTTTTTATCTTGTAGTCTACTGCTTTTTTAATTTCATAGGCAACTATAACTAGAATGCGCCAACTTCCATCAATTTGAAATTTCTGTTTAAAAGTACACTCAAGTGGCTGAAATTTTGTTTCAGTTTGTTCTAGTCATAATTTTCATTTGCCAACGAAATTGAATCGAGTGTATAAACGCCTGGAACGTGTCCGCCTTTGAATGTTCTCTCTTAATTTTAAAAGATATATTTTCTGTCTTCAGATCCTTTGTTCCTTGTATTCCAGCTATTTTAGGTATTACTGCCGTCTCATGGGCTTGCAATTCTTGTGAACATTTTGATCGATGATTGAAACTGTTTATCCACTATCGAGGAAAGCTTACGTGTTCAGTGGGTTCCGTCAATTATGGATTGAGGAGGTAACTATCTGAAGAATGGTTATAAAATCGATATTTTGATTTATTGTTACAGCGCTTACGTTGATAGCGTGATTCGTTATAGCGCCATCCTCCATTTGATTTTTGAGTGTAGCAAATGGTTGTGGGTTTTGGTACATCCATTTATACTGCACGCTCTGATTTTGCAATATTTCATTGCATGTTCTTTTCCTAAGACATCCATTACATTAGCGTTGCTTTAGCACTGGATATCATCAGCTAGCGGTCATTGATTGCTTTGCGTTTGATTTCTTATTTTACATTGGACCTCTCACTAAAGTTTGATGTCTTGGAGAATAGTTTTTCTCCTTTGGTATTGCCTTTATCTTTTTGGCATTCTACTTTATATGCTGAAAACCCTTCAAGCACAAATGCCATTCTTGCTAACCACTTTTCAAGAAAAATTAGGTCAGGTCTATCATTCTGGCAGTCATCTACCACCATTTTTCTTTGAGGTTTTTGGGGCAATTTTTCAATCGCAAGGTGAAGTGTTTAGCTTGGTTGTAAATTGCTGTCATAATTGTATTGCTTCAAATGAAACACGAAATTGCTTATCTTTTTTGAGTATTTATTAAGGGCATGTGAATCGTGATCTTTTATAGACTGTTGTTTACGTAACGGCTCAAGCTGGGCGTCAACAATCAGATGTGGACGGCGAAATTTCTGCTCTATTGGAGACCAAACTTGAGTGTAGAAAGACTCCGAATGACCCATACCCTATATCGCTGACTTGGCTGGGAGACTTTAAACCATTTTCAAGTGGTTCATTTTCTCTTAGTCAGGAAGGTTACATTGGTCCGCGGTAGCAACAAACATGCTTGACCACTCTGGCCATTCAAGTGGATTACCGTCGAAAGAATTTAGTTTAAGTTTGGACAGCTGACTGCTTCCATTAGGTTTGTCGTACACAAAAATTTTCTTGATACTGAGTCAAACTGTAACGCTCTTCGTTTGATGATCGTGGCTTGAGTGGCTAAACTCATCAAAAGTTACTCGTGGGCATGTGTGTTCTGGTTTGTTTTAAAACGTTATGTTTGCATGCTTTTTCAAGTTTACCTGATCGGTCAAGGCCTGAGGATGCATCTCTGTTCCTGGTCTCCTTCCATATGAATGGTAATTGCCTGCGTATACTCGCAGTAGCATCATCGTCTGAGTTTAATTCCTTTATGTCAAGAGCTTATTTTTGGTACTCTGGTGCACCTTTTTTTTCGAAAAGTTGCTTTTCGAGTTTAAGTTACTTTCTTTTCATCTTGAATTCCATTTCCTTCAAGCGATCCTTGGAAGAGAAAACTTTCTCCAACGCAGCAAGTTTTACAGCTTGTCTTCACTTCTGCCTTGAGGTTCTTGAGCTCTTGACTTCGTTTTGAGTACCATCACAGTTGAGACACAATGAGTTTTTTCCATCTTGCTGTGAATTATCTGCAGGTGGTTCTGCTTCATTGATCTGTAGAACCAAACTGATTTGCTGATTGACTTAAATTTCTGTCCGTGGAAATTTAACCACTGTGGTTTTGGAAATTGAATGTATCCTTCATTCTCGACTTTGCGTTCTCTTAAAATTTCTGGATTTTGGCTTATCTCACCTTTCATTTCCACAAGTGTTTTTAATGTTGTTGTCAAATAGCAGTGTCTGCCGCTAAATAATTTTGAGTTTGCTTGCTGGATCTTGGTTCTCGATGGGCTCAAAACCCTCTTGTGTTTCTATTTCCAGTGATTTCTGAAGTTGGTAATTCGGCCTTCCAAACTGTCCAGACTCTCTGACGGTGTCGCTTCACATTTCATATGAGGCTGCTATCTGAATTTGCACTGCTCCTTAATCTATTTGCTTCAGTTATGTTTCGCTTTTCAACGGCTAATTCAATTTGCCGAATTGGCTTACGTTGTTGAATTACGATGTTACGTTTTGTTTTGTTCGTCAATGTCTTTGGCACTTCGACTGTCAGATTTGACAGCAGCTTATATTTCGCTGTCCGGGTCGAGGGACCAAATATGACGGCTGTGCTCCTAGTTTGATGCGACGAGAAAAGATTTGCACCACTCAGTTTGTTTCAGTGGTTCAAAATCTGTCCGGATGTTTGTTTTTTGCAGTTCGCTTTTTAACTGTATTTCCGCTATGTTCTTTCCATTGCATTACGAGTTTTTAAAATAATTGCTGATCTTAGTTTTTCGATATGGAATTAGACTGGATGTTTCACACAATACTATATATATATATATATATATATATATATATATATATATATAGTATTAACTGTATTTCCGTTATGTTCTTTCCATTGCATTGCAAGTTTTTAAAATAATTGCTGATCTTAGTTTTTCGATATGGAATTAGACTGGAAGTTTCACACAATACTATATATATATATATATATATATATATATATATATATATATATTATATATATATATATATATATATATATATATATATATGCCAGTTCAATCCGATAGAAAATCAAACAAAGACAAAATTGTATGTCGAGTACCTGTTTGTGCTAAATTATATAACATTAAACTTAAGTTGGTTTTATCTTTTGTGCTCATGAGTCGAAATATTAGAACCTGGGGTTCGTAACAGTTGAAATACAGCTCCAATAATTCGTAGTTACAGTGCAGAGTAACAAATATTTTACTGCTCTAGAACAATTTTCAATACAAGACACATTAAGAATTTACTGCTTATTAAAATTTTAAACGCAAGACACAGTAACAGTTTTTTTTCTGCTAAAGACAGTTTAAGTTTGCAATAATTTGCTCACGTATAGGAAGAAAGCTGTTTGCTAAGGCTGATACTGTTGAATCTTTACACGTTGCTACTGATATTTCACCTTTCTTCTCCACATCACCTGACCATGACTGCATTAGTAACTATATCTAAAACTGGGACTTTTACTATGAGTAATGAACAACTAATACAAAAGAGTTTTCATATCTCGGTTTTTATACTGACGCATTTTCAAAGCAAGTTGTGACAGCTTAGCTTCAACAAACACGATATCAATAGCGGTACAAATTTCAAATATTTTTTATCCATTGAAAAAAATAAAAGACGACCGAACCTTAGTTAAAGAGTAACTGAGTTGCTCATACCAAGTGGTTGAATACTACCGATTTCAGTCAAACTCATCAACTTTCCAAAACTAATCAGTCATTTTTTTGAATTGCCTGAGAGGTTTTTAATTGTGTTGACGGCTAAAAACCGGCACATTTTTTGGTTCACCGAAATCAAATAGCAGTGGTATAAAATATACCGCACGAACAGAAAAATATATAGAATGATTGGTGACCTCCTTTTTAATAAAAACTAAAAAAATTGTAGAAGGAAATCATGAAATGTCACGGTTTTCTGTTAAATTGTTTGGGTCAACAGGTCGTCGAAGAGCATCAACAGGTCAAAACTCCAAACGTGCTGCGCAATATAAAAGGTGATGTTCCAGGTGAGTCCCCGCGTACCAAGAGAGATGTAAATTATCCGCTAAAAACTATCCACCATTTTCAATTTGCTGTGGCTCTCTGCGTGAGTTGAACTTATAACTGATTGTTTTGGTTCGTCGTGATGTTTTTGAGGTTTTGCTGTCCATATATTTTCACCCAGACTGTTGTTGGCTTCAACGAAATCGCTTCTACTCAATGTTTAACGTTTTACTCCGACATAATTTGTTCTTCTTTGCTTGATTAATTTCAATTCTCAATTTGTTTGCATAAAATTTTGGTGATTAAAAATTTAAACAGTTGGTAAACACTTGCCCTAGTTAAAATTAACACTCACTACCAGTTACTTTTTAGTAATATTTGTGTTATGAGTGATAATCTTTTGATTGTTTTTTCGTCTTCGAGTTTTGAGAAGTCTTTTTTTCCGTAATATTGATCGGTCTCGGATTCATTTCCTTAAGGAACTCGGCAGATGCTTACGAAAAATTGATTTTGGAGTGTAATGTATTTTTTGGTTCTCTCAAAATTGAGCTGACTCTGTTTTTTGGCTATTCAAACGCCCTGACAAAAATACTTTGTAAATATTTGTAATAAATCATATATTTTTATCAGATCATTTAATAAATGGCCTGTTCCCTCGGACGTCTTTATCAGATCAAGCTTACACTTAAGTTTTGAAACTGAAAGGCTTATATTGCAATGATCAAACAGTGACAAAAGATTTCTGTTCCAAGCTTGCTTAAAAATTCTTATAATTATTTAAAATCAAAATAATAATTAATAATAATAATTAATTTTGGTTCCTGCGTAATCGCAGTGGAACAGCATTAGGCCTACAGTAGCCTGTTTTCAGCTGCCCTTTTTCTTATTATTCCCCACATTTCAGACTGATCATTTTATGGATAAATTTTGCTGCATGGCAGTTTCATGCCACAACATCGGGCCAGACATTCAAGGATGCGATAACAAGCAAAAAAATATAATTTCAGAATGGAGTGGTTCAGAATGCACGACATTGATTACATCATTTACGGTGGGTGTTGAGTGCAAAATTGGGGAATTTAGTAATTTTTGACAGTCAGAAAATAAGTTGTCTAAATTTGTGTCAATTTTGCAAACACTGTCCTTATTTTTCATTTCCGCCTCCCGCTCACAATTGCCATCGAAGAAAATGGGCTCGAAATTATATACATATAATAGATACGGCGAACGCAAAGGAAGCCGAAGTAAAAGTAAGCCGACAGAAAAGCAAGCCGAAAGTTATGTAATAGTTATGTAATCTATAAGAAATAATACATTGTTAGCCGTTACAATCAATACTGCTCGTAGTATTATAGCGCATAATGTATTATGCACTATAATACTACGAGCCAGGGGCAACTTAAAATACGGGTATCCAAAAATTTTTCGGCTTACTTGACCTCATTTTCAAAATTCGGCTTGCTTGCCCATCGGCTTGCTTGACCGCCACCAATAGATACAGACAATTAACAATAAAAGTCCCCATGTTTTTTATCAGTCATACAGTACCGTTGATAACTTTGATAATTTAACAGCTAGAAATTTTTTAGTATTGCAATATTGACCCTCATTTGTCAATAAAATTTTGATTAGCGAAGATGTTTTGTTATAAATAAAAATTTTGTTCATCCGTGAGTAATAGTGGCAAAATTCACTGGATTGTCTGAACATGATGACTCCTTGTCTGGGTAGTCTGGTCACCAGTCAGCGACTTCGGCCCGGGTAATATCCACAAATTGAGTAACTAATTTTCATCGTGCAAAATGAAAAATGGTCACAAAATATTGTTACTAGTTACCACAAAACGCTATTTTTTTTTAAAAAAAAATAACAGCTTTTTCGAAATTTGTCACGTGATGTAGTGTTTAATTTGCGCAGATGCGAAGTGGGGCGAACAACAACAACAATGACTTGGACGAACTTGACTCTCTAATGAGGGAAGTTGATGAAATCGGGAATGCTAGTGTGGCTGCTAATGCATCAGTACATCACCACAGGTATTCTTTCATACTTCCATGGAAAAAGACATCTGTTAGGTTTAATTTGCGGGAAATGAGAGGATATATATATATTCTAGATAATTGATAGTTTATGACAGTATTTGCAAAATAAAAAACTCAAAAAGATATTAAAAATCGTAAAGGCGGCACGATTGTAACGACTAAGATTCGAAAACTCACCCTTGGCAAAAGATGACTGTATAAATGTAGAATTCAAACCCAGCTCAAAATGGCCGGGCGCTGTGGCATCAGGAACGTCGGGTTAGCGCTTTCGTCAATTAACGGACACCGATTGAATGATCCGGTAGCAAAATATCGAGTTCCAGGACCTCATTAATGAGGCAATGTGTAAGGATCAAAATTTTGAACAGTGTCCGGTTGAAACCACAGACCAAAAGTCCGAAAAGCCACCTTCATCTGGCACATAAATTAGGAGGAAAATTTTTTGATACAAGAAAATTTTATTCATAATTTTAACTGATGAGCATCAGCAAAGTTGTGTTATTAATAGCCGCAAAGCCATAGCTGGGGCTGTTATTGGCCTTCTCTTGGTTTTTACAATTCACAGAATTTGAAATGTATGTGGGCGCCGTCTTTTTTTCTTAAGATCCGTTCAAAAATTATCATGATTTTGCGGCGCTATGATTTTAGAGTAGTGTGGGAAAAAAGATTCTTAACAAATATGTGCTTCCTCGCTTTTTTGCACACATGCAGAATTTGGACAAGTTTTGATTTTTTCTAAATGCTCTACCCAATCCACAGTCCGTTCTAGATCTAGTTTTTTTGTTTAGCCAATAAAAAATCTTTGAATTCTGTCAGGACTTGTCTTGCTACGTTCTTTATTTCGTCGTCAAGATTTTTCTTAAGGCCATATGGCGTCGCAATTACTTAAATCTGCTTTTTTCCACTCGTTCATGAAATTTGAACTGAATTGCGCACGTGACGTAATTTTCCATTCTTAATGGAGCAGTTTTTTTGTTCATTTGCATTTGTTTGCATTCGTTTTTTGAACATACACGACTTACCTCACTCTCAAAGATGACTTCTTCACTCCGAAATTGACTTTTCTTGACTTTAAATCAAAGAGATGAGGTAAAGTGTGTGTCACTCAAATGGGTATTTTGAAAGTGTGTCACTATACTTGAATGATCATTGGGAGCAGCTAAAAAGGGCAGAAATAAGTTGATAGATTCTTAATCAAAATTTATCTTCTCAGCATTTATTGAAACGAATTGTCTAGTCTGCTTTTATTATATTTCTGCAACTGCAGATCTACAACACTATTGCTGCTATTTTCTGGCAATATGTCTGTCAGATATGTCTTCCAGATGGCGCCTGCTCAAAGAATTCTATCTGTGCTCTAGTAGACTGGCTAATTGTTTTTGCTATTGAAAATTTGATTGCAAAGGTTTTGTGAAAGAATGGACGTCGACCAATTCCCATTGAAAGATATTGCGCTTCCTTGACTTGATGTCAAAATATTAGCACGAAAGGTAATAGCACTTAAACAATTGAAAATTTCACTCGATCTGAATGAAACTTAACAAAAAAGTTTAGATTTAAGGAAAATTGAAAAGTTGAGCCCACCTTGAGTTTTCTCTTTGATCCGTACACTCTTAACACTAAAACGAAACTCAAGCGAAATTTATTGTTGTTTTTACAGATCAGGATTAAAGTTTTCAAGTGAATTTCTCAGACTAATTTGGTATGACCCGATAACATTGGTGAACGAAACACCTTGAAAGTATACTAAAATTATAATACGAAGTTTATTTAACATTTAGTCGTGAACAAAAGGACCTGAAACGTATTTTTTGGACTCACTTAATATATACGGACAAAACACTCGAACTTAAACCTGCAAACTCCGTCATCTCAAAATTTGAATCGACACACGAGTGTAAATACGGCTGTTCTTCGGGCTTTTTTATTAACCATTTCTAGTTTCTTACTTGCCGTGCTCATTTACTGCCTTCGATAATCTCAGCAGTAACAATTTTACTTTAGTACCGATCTTTCTAAGTTCGTACGATTATTTGACAGAGTGAGTGTAGACTCAGACATTGAAAAGAGTAAGAAAATGGTAAGGTTGCCTGAGGGCAGGGTTGCCTGCTCCTTAATCGTCAATATGTAGCAGTTTTTTGTTTATAGATTGATCTCTTGCTATAAACAAATAGCAAGAGATCAAATAGCTTTTTCCTGTAATATACAATCTGTTACCTCAAATTTTGAATCATAAGAGAAGTAGAGATACCTGGCAAAACCTTCTTTTTTTCTTATGACAGTAGCTTTCTGAAAATTCCACTTCACTTCTTCTTTTATTAATTGTTGCGATTTGAATAAGGAAGTCCACCACCTCAGGTTTTCAAACTCTACAACAGTTTAAAGATTCGCTCAGTTTGGTTGGAACTCACATACGGCTGACGAAAGAAATTAACTTTTTTTGCGAAAGCATGAAAATAATCCGTTTGCGCAAGAACTGGGCGTCAGCAACGACTGTTTTGATTTCAACCACTCTTAAACAAAATTAATTTTGCTGATGGAATTGAACTTTTGCCCTCTAAAAAACATTTTGATTAAAACCAAGTCTGCTAGAGATCTGTTAGATTTTTGATAGGTTTCTAGTGTTCTGCTTCCCAAAATCGCTGATAAGGCTATTAATCACGATCTGAAGTCAGAATGTTTGAGCCAACCAATACATGCCGTTTTTCCTTTTTTCTTTTTTATCGCTTTTTACTTCCCCCCCCCTATATGTCTTTTCTGGAAAAGAGCAATCAGATCTCAAAACAAATACGTCCAGTGGTCCAGTACCAAAAAAGTATATCAATCAACAACTGAGCCGCTATTAAGCAAATGTTGATTTGAAGTTATATGATCTTGTCCCCTGATTTGCTGACATAACAAGTTGTCATTCTAAAATCTCAAGTATATATTGAAATTCATTCCATAAACTTTTTTTTACTGGACTGAGGTTTTGTTCAATTTTCATCTTGTCAGCACGCAATGTTTCAACTTTTTTCGGTTTTTTAAATTCAAAGAAAGTATTCCACTTTGCGTGCTTTCAGTACGGTTTGAATTGTTTTAATTCTGAATCCTGTATAGAATTTTTGTATTCAAATTATCAGCCCTTTAATTCAAATTTTTGTATTGCTTTTATGTTATTGAGATAACGCTCATTTTGTTTTATTACTTCTTGTACGTCTGCTTTTATAGATTTTCTAATCTCTCTGTTTAGTTCCTTAATAATAGCCGCAGAGCGATAGCTGGACCTATTATTGGCCTTTTCTTGTTTTTTTTTTAATTTCGTCAAGATTTTTGTTAAGACCATATGACCTCACAATGACTTCGAATGTTCTTTTTGTTCATTCGTTGTTGCAATTTCTAATGAACTGCGTGCGTGATATCATTTTTCTTTCTCACTGGAGCGAGATTTTTGTTCATTCGCGTGATTAAGGTTTTGGTCACACGAGACTTACCTCACTCTCTAAAATGACTCCCTCACTCTGAAATTGACTTTTCTTTATTTTAATTCAAAGAGATAAGGTCAATTGAGTACATGTCACTCTAAATGAAGGTTATTTGAGAGCAGCTAATAGAAGCAGCAATAACAGCAGATTCTTAGTCAAAATAAATTACCTCAGCATTTAATAAAAGTAAATTTTTTTAGTCTGTTTCTTTTTCTATATTTTTGAGACAGCATATCTAAAAAGCTCTTGCCGCTACTTTCTCGCAATCTGCTAGCCATGTTCCTGTGTTTTAAACACTTCATTTGCCCTAATTATGCGTTGTTTTGTCTTACCCATCACAAAAGTACCTTTCCGTTTTTCGTCATCTTTTGACCAAAGAAACTGACTTTGGTTGCTCACTCAGGCTGGTTGACTTACGTTCCTGATTTTCTCTTTTCTAGTACTAATTTGCTCTTAGAGTTCGGTACGGTTAATAAAAATGTGAGTTTCCTTTTTTTTTCAGTCTCCTCAGCCTAATTTGTATAATTTTTGCTTAGATGACACTACGCCAATGCCGAATTGCCCAATTTGATTTTTTCGTCCAATGATCCAATTTTATATTAGCGCACGGTATTTCATGTTTGTTTTCATCATACTTAAGCAAGCAATTTAATCCCATGTTTGGTTGTGATAGCTTCATATCAAGTCCCACGGGCCACTGAGGCATAGCAAAATACACTAGCTAAATATTATGCTAAATGATTGGTCTGGCAATTTCAACATTAGAATAAAATATTTGGCATATTTTGGGTATTTGTCACTTAGGGTAAATTGGCATCGGGTATTTTGTCCTGAAACCTTGATTTTGCAATCCTCTAGTGCGTGCACTTTTGTTAACACTTAGTTATTACTGTAATTTTGTGTCTAGGGTGCATGTTTTGAGGGGGGGGGGGGGGGTGTTGAGGGGAGGGGTTGCAAAGAGTCAAAGATCTCATTTTACTGACCATCTGCAACACCCTTTGACAATTTATGGCAATATTTATTTCGGAAGACAATTGACTGGGGTGGTATAGAAAGGGTAACTATGTGATCAAAAGCTTACATACCGTTTCTATCCTGTTCTTCATCCTCGTCGAAAATTTGCGGTTCTGAAGTATGTGTGAACAAATTTTACTTTTATAATTTCTTATCGTTA
>NW_027453670.1:0-63416 GCF_964194025.1 Convolutriloba macropyga | reverse complement strand
AACAGTTTGTTTTTGTATGCATTATGGTCTTGATTGAAAGTTTTGCTTAAATTTACTGCTTACTGTTGCATCGTTTATAAAAACCAATTGGTACAGTTTGTACAGTTTTATACAGTTTTTGAAGCACTTATTATCTTGGGACTAACTATAGTCTGTCCCATAAAGTTGAAATAAGCGAACGTTCGAAAATGTCAAAAACAGACAATTGAGCATCAAATTGGTCATTTCAATGTCAACGTTTTTTCCATTAAGCTTCTATTCGTCTATTTTTTTCTACATGTATTAAAGTTGAACTTTGACCTTTGAACTCCAACCTGTGGCTTTTGAAACGTTCGCTTATTTCAACTTTATGGGACACGCTATATTATGAGAGAGTTAAAATTAAACCCAGATTACAACGCAGCTAATGAACAGGAACTATTAATCGAGGGTAAGTCATCATCTATGTTTTAAAATTCTCATCTATTTTCAGTTGTAGTTCCATCAATCACGTGGACAAAGTATGGTTCCTTACATTGCTGATTATCTCACCGGGGGGGGGGGGGGGGGGGGGGGGGGGGTTGTAGCAAACTGGAAATTGTAGAACGTATTTTGATTAGTTTCTCTAGAGCTATGAAGGGCCATACCTTTTTGAGGAAAATAGCTTAAAACTAAATCGATAAATTACTACATAAGATAATGCAGTTTTAGCGAAAACTTTTTTCGCTAATTTATTGAGCAATCAAAAATTGCATTTTTCGATTCCTTCGAAAAATAGTTGTTGAAGTGTGTACTATTCAGAAGAAATGAGTGACGCTGGACGAAGCGAGGGTTAAGTGGAATGGGCGCATGAAAGAAAAGCAAAATGAACTAAAAAACACCTAAAAATGAGCGAGGAAAACTATAGTTAGCAAGAAATTTCCTTAAAAATTCACTAACATCTTAATTCCCCACTTGGGTTCCAAGGTTTTGGCCTTGACTTATGAAAAGACTGTGCTCGAACAAAAATGGGCATGAAAAGAACATGATCGAGTCAAATTGAACACAAAAATAATCTAGCTCAACTTTATCGTAATCTCGACTTTAGCTCGAACCAAAGTTTTGCCACTGGACTTTGCCTCGACCTAAGCATTTGTAGCAGGACTTCCGTGACAGAACCATGATTTGCAAACGTTGGAAGGAACCGTTTTTAAAAAAATAGTAATGATAAGCTTTGGAAGTCTTGTAAACCACTATCATTACAGGCCGGTGTTATGTAGATCTTGAAATTTTGAAAGATAATAGGATATCAGCTGTCCCTTAGCAAAACCACATATTTGCGCGCAGAAATTTTTCATTACTTGTTATTTTAATTTTTTGAAATACATTTAAACCCAGAAAAGGACCCTTCTTGCTTCAACAAAAAAATGAATAATCTAATTACATAGAGGCTACGCAAAGCCTTCAATGAAAAATATATGCAATCTTTCCCGTCTGGAAAACTATAAAAACTACAAATTCAGCTTTTGTTCCATCGAGGGATTTCACTATCAAGTCAGACGAACAAGGAGAACCGGTAAGGTGCGTTCGCACATGATGTTCCGACCCAGCCCATCTACGTTTCAATTTAATAGTCTACCAAATGAGGAAGAGAAAGAGAAGGTTCCAAAAACCACAAATCTTTCAACAAATAATTAAGTGAAAAAATAATGCTCGATTAGAGAGCCGACGAGACTTGTTTTCCATCAATGAGAGCACTGAACAAGAAACACACAAAAACAAATAATAGCAAATAATAATTTCGACCAAAACCAGATGACTATATTTAAAAACATAAACTATGAGAATGAATAAAGAATCCGATAAAATCCGATCTGAAAAATCAATCTATACTTCATTAGACGTTCATAGGTAAGATATAAGACCTCTCAATAATGCGACTCGTTGTCAGGCTGACAAAGAAGAGGAAAAAGGACAAAGTTAAAAACAAACGTTCCTCCATTTGAAAACAGCCAACTCCAAATTGATTGAAACAGCTTTGTATTAATTTGGCTGGCTCATTAGGAAGGCTAAATTATACGTCATAGGAAGCAACTGAGACTTGTCGTTATCCGTAATATGTCGGACGTCTGCAAAATTAAAAGCAAAAACGAAACAAAGACATTTATGATTAACAAAAACGAGGTGAAAAACGAATTTAAAACCACAGGCTATTCATGAAAAATATTCAACACCGTTAATTTCGCACTTCATTAACGTCAATTGGGCAACCCTATTAGTGTGATAACGTGGAAAGGAAGCAAAAAACTCAGAATGAGCAAATATCAAAAAGTCACATTTTTTATTTGAAAATGCGTAGTACCAAAGCCAAAAAACCACTATCCTATAATAAACTTTAAAAAAAAGATTGAATCACATTTGACAGTAAAAAAGATGCCACCTGTCGTTACATGAACCAAGCTAAAAAATTGAACGATATGGCATAAAGAAGGTGACAAAGCTCAAAAACGCACTTACTTTAAAATTTCAAACAAACCTTATGTTTTCAAAATAAATCAAAAATAGATCAATTTGCAACTGCACAGGAATCCAGATGTGCGTGTTATTATTGAGACCAAACACTAGAACGACAATTAACAGCAAACACGCTCAAAACTCAAACTTTCACCAACGATTTATCGAAGCCACAATGTTGAAACCATTATATCTATAATACATTAAAAACCATTGAAAATTATAAACTGACAAAAACGATTAAAATAATTTCCTTGGTTTCGTTTCATTTTAACGGTCTTCTAGGTAAAGGCTTTTTTGAAAAGACGACAAAAACACCAAAATATTGACATGTATCGAAAACTCACGAAATCCACAGGAAAACACATTTCTAAGTTTTATAGACATCTATCAAAACATAACCAACAGCAATTTTATTGATTAGAGCAACGGAGATTTGATAGTTCTGTCAATAATAAGACTTAGATACTTGTTGACGATAAAGAGAACAAAAAATCGGAATAACAAAGAAGTTTTCTTTGAAAAACATATTGAAAGTCCTTAAAACCGTGAAAAGGGATTCAAAATTGCGGTAGCAATCAAGTCTTTTGATTGTCATGAATATGCCGACCAACAACAACAAGAAGGACAAATAGAGGTAAAAACAAAAAAAACCATTTGGGAGAGCAGGGATGCGCAGCTGTTAAATCTATAGGCTATTCACTGCAGTCGTCTTTAAACAGGTTCTTTTTAGCATTCCTTCAATGCCTGTTGGAATTCACTTTAATGTGATAAGCTGAGAAGAGAACAAATAACAAACCCCAATTCTGTGAAATATGCAAAAATTGGAAAGTACAAAATTATTATCTTAAAAAAGTAATTCAAAGTCAATAAAAATTTTAGCTCTAATCCAAAATATGCAAATAGAGCCTTTTAAACAACTATAGAAGCCTTTAGAGCTTTAGATTGACAGAAATATGCCGCACGAAAACAAAAAATAACCACAATGAAAAGCAAAGACAAAAACCGAATAAATTTTTTAAGAGAACAGCTTCTCAGTTGTTTAAGCAATTAACTGTTCACGGAAGTAATTAAAAATGTTCATTTGGCGCATTCTTTTAATGCCAGTTGGAATTATAACTAAATTCAATAGTTGAAAAGGTAATGAATAACTACATCAAATATAGGAAATTTCGCAAATATGCACAAAACTTTTATGAAACTTCGTATTAAAAAACCAAAAAATACTTGATTATAAAACCACTCTAAGGAGAATTTTTTGCCTTCATTTGGAGAAGGTTGTGCCCTGTATAAATAGAGACTAAGCTATATGTGCACAGAAAATACATTGTAAAAACCATAAAAATTCAGAACTTTTCTCTGAAGACAAACTATATTTTCATATGGCCCAATTTTGATGTAAATAGGATCTGTCTGTAATTGGGCCAATTGGCCCGTGATTCAAAAAAATTTTTGACAGAAACCAACATAAAAAAACCAAAATTGCGAAAAGTTTTTAAAAAAGACAGCGCCCTAATATAAAACGAATAATTATTGATTGTCAGGATCGATGATGAGTTCGAACCTAGCGTCCAACAAAAACAATTAGTTAGCCCAATTGTTTGCAAAATAGATCAGTTTGCAAGGGAAATATATCAATAATTACAAATAAATTATGCATTTAGTATAACTATTGGGTTTATTTTTCGAAAAACCGGCAAAAGTTTAATTTCAGAAAACTTCTGTAGGAAGCGAATAAACAGCTATCTTTTGTGGAGTTTCAAAGATTGTGGCAGCAGGCGTTAGATCTGTAATTTCAGCAAATTTATACTAAGTAGGAAACAAAAACTTTTTAGAGCTCTTTTTCTTTTAAAAAAGCCCAAAATTCGAAAAACATAGAAATTCGAAAATTGAAATATTAAACAAAAAAAACTGGGATAGAACAAATTGCCGAGACTTCTCTATCTTTAACCGTAAAACCAATAGCATTGTTTTTAAAAATATTATTAAACTTGAGCAAAAATGTCAAAAATTTGGTCAAAATTACGGAAAATGTGAATAAAGACAACGGAATTCACTCTACTTTTCTCAAAAGTTTAAACCTCGATAACTCCCTGTGAAAAAGAAAATCCAAAAAAATCTTTTTATTTCCTCACTCTACGCTGGATGGGTTTTCTAATGATACCAGTCTCGACTCTCTACGATGATTATATTGATCTGTCAAAATTGTCTGAACAAAAAAAAACATTTGAGTGGGTCGGAACAATAAAAGATTGAAAATGTGCAGAACGCTGTGTTCATCCGAACCAAGGGCACCCTTGATCGGAATATCAGCTGATATGATGACAAATTCGACATTAATTGGAATTGAATTACTTCATTGTTTAGTTGAAAGAGGAAATTCGGAAATTAAAACATATTTGATCGAATTCGAGTTCTTTTTGCAGGAAAATTATCAACTCATCAATAGTATATTTTAATTTTCAATAGGCTCTATTGGAGTATAAATGTATAATCAAAAATTCAAAATCAGTTTTGAAAAAATAAACTTAGAGTTACACGATCATGAAATCTATTTTTTGATAATTAAGTCTTTAAACGATGTCCGGGTTCTTCTTTGGTGCGGTTATTTTCTTCGACCTTACCACCTCTTTGGTGAGCCTGACCTGTTTGAACACTGTAAGTACATATAAAACAAAACTTTTCATTCTTAGCCCGAATTTTGGTTTTCTGATAACTTGATTCAATGTTGGCTATTCTAATTATTCTTTTTTGTTGAAACATGCAAGTTATTCAGATTATAACCCTAGGGTTAGATATCTATATGCTTTAAAATAATATATAAATTAATCAGTATTGTTATTAATATAATAATCTTAAATTTGTGGTAAAATTCTCATAGGTAAAAATAGGATTTGAAGGCTCCTATTTGTCTATTAACGGGTACTTTCTTGTGCTGATCGAGCAAAAAGTCGCTAAAATATATTTAAATTAAGTTTTACTGTTAAAAGTTCTTATTAAGAGCTTCCTGTGATTTTGAAACTACCCTTAAAAATAAGCGTGAGGGACATTTACGAAACGCTCTCGCCGTTGCAAAAAAAAACATTTTTAGACGGGATTCGTATATAGCAAAATGAAAATAAAATGACTCGACTCGGATTTAAGCCAATATCTACATAGCAACGGACAGTTTTGATTCTAAAAGCAAGTATGATCCTTTTGCGAATACTGACTGACATCTATCGACATGAACAGAAGAATTTCAGGTGTTCCAGCTCAATCATATGGTTTGACGAACAAGGGCGAATTGGACAATCGTGGTAATTATTTCACACCTGACGAAATAATCAATTACTTGGGATTTGGGAGGGCGCAAGTGATAGCATGTTTAATTATCGGATTCAGTTATTTGGGCACATTCACATTTTTTGAATCGCAGCCATTTTTAAACTCTCGTCTGTACGTTGACATGCAGTTGAGCCCGAAACAAGAAGCGATGCTGGCTGCAGCAGTAATGGCCGGATCAGTTTTCGCCCATTTGCCCGTTGGGATAATTGCAGACCAGTTAGGACGGAAGAGTGCCCTCATTTTGTTTGGATGTTTCATGATAGGGTGGAATCTACTGACGTGTTTGTTAGATAATTATGTCTGGATCCTGTTCTGCCGGTTTATGCTATTTCTGGGAAGAGGTACGTATTTTTGCTCCCACTTCGTTTTCCGATAATGAAGCTTATTGTTCCGACCCCACTTGTGGGGGGGGGAGGAACTATATACTCAAATGGGTTTTTTTTGTGAATTTTGGCCGACCGATATATTCATCGTAGAGAAATGTGCGTGGTATCATTAAAAAGCTCGTCCAGCGTAGAATTCGAAATTAAAAAGATTTTTTTGAATTTCATTTTTTTCGAGGAGTTATCGAGGTTTAAAGTTTCATGTGAACACTGGATATTTGGTTCACTTTTGTTCACTTTTACCGTAATTTTCGTTCGAATTAACGTTTTTTCTACGAAAAATTTAATTCAAAACTAGATTTCACGCCAAAAAGTAAATCAATTTTAGGTTTCTAATAGACGAAAGGAGATAATAAAGACTAAATCTAGTCTTAGAGGGAAGTTCAATATATAAAAAAATTCGAATTAGGTTTGGGAGCTCTTTTTTTAGAAAATTTTGCAATTTTTTTGTTTTTTCAAGTCACCTAGAGACTACTAGACACTTTTAATATCGAAGTTCCGTTAGCGACAAACCTCTTTTACGATCAAATGAAGCCCAATGAACAAAAAATTTGTTTCGAAGGGATCGCTCATGTTTTTTTTGGACTCGTATCTCAAATTTCGTAATTTCAAATGAAATTTTGATTTATTTTTTGAGGATTTACTAAAGTTTTATAATCCTACGGCATAAACTTGTTGACTAAAGGTGCAATTGATTTGCTAATGAGCATTAAGTGAACCTATCTAGTGCTGTGAGTGGACAGCTAATGGCTGTTAAGACTTTGAAAATAAATTTTCGAAAGTTTTTTAAAATTAGTAAATTATAAACTTATTTTTGTGATCTGTAAGTTCGTCTCAGTAAAAACAGGATTGAACTCCTTCATACCACTGCAACATAAGTTAATCTCATTGGCGGCTTTATCAATTAACTATTAGTTATACGTCTTCAATGCCACAAGATTTCAAATTTTTTAAAAATTTTTTTGGACATTTCGTTTTATTGGTTCATTTTGAAAACTTATCACGTCATCCTAATGTTGATGGCTACATCTTCTTTTAGTGAAGACGTCCAAAGGATCATAGATAAAACTTTCTGAGATAAAAATGGTTTAAAAGGCTTCAACACTTTCTTCTCCCATTTTTCTAAAGAAATTTTGGTTTTTGCCTGTATTTGTTGTTTTTTTCATAGTCATAAGACATATTGTGATGTCTTATTGATTTCTAGGCATCATAAACATCCTTGTATTCACATCGTGGCATAGCTGAGCGTTTTCATTGAATTCCTATGAAAGCTTTTGAGTTTAATGGCTGTTAAGACTTTAAAAATGTTTTTTTGTTTTTTTTTGAACATAAATCAATCCTAAGCTTATTTTCGTGGATTGTAAGTCAGTCTCGGTAATGACAGAACCGCTTTTTTTCTACATCAGCAACAATTTTTCTAGTTAGCGGTTTTGTCTTCTAACTATTGGTTTTTTTTACTTCGGTGCACGAGTTTTCATAATTTTTATAATTTTTGGATTTTTTTAAGTAATTTTGGTTCCTTTTGAAATCGTATTACATTATCCTAACATTGATAGCTCCCATTGGCTTAGTGAAGACGTTCAAGGGATCGTTGAAAAAGTTTTCAGAGAAAAAAGCTTATGGTTTAAATAGCTTCGACACTTTCTTCTCTCAATTTTCTACCGAACTTTTGGATTTTGCCTGTTTTTGTTTTTGTTTTCATAGTCAATGACTTGTTGTAATGTCTTATTGATAAATTTTGAATGACAAACATCTAGTCGTCACATCATCTAGGCATAATTTAGCGTATTAAATGCCTTCCGTTGAAAGCTGTAGAATTTTTTGACTTTGATACTATGGGTTTTCTCAAAAATTTCGTGGTTTTGATGTATTTTTCTTTGCCATAAGACTTATTGTGATGAGTTATTGATGTCACATGAATGAAACCTCTGATTGCTATTTCATCGAGGCAGAATTTAGTGTGTTTAATTAACTTAAAATGTAACATTTTTTTAAAATTCAAACATCTATTTTTGTTATCTCTTCATTTGGTTGACAATTAAGTCAAAAATGTAGATGAGCTCGGGTCGAAACATCATGTGCGAACGCACATTAACAAGCCGCCTTGT
Organism: Convolutriloba macropyga; assembly: GCF_964194025.1. NCBI lineage: Eukaryota > Metazoa > Xenacoelomorpha > Acoela > Convolutidae > Convolutriloba > Convolutriloba macropyga. The sequence goes on along the minus strand of NW_027453670.1, from coordinate 55,126 downwards.
TAAGGGATTAGGGAAGAGTTTCAACTCTATGTTTGACAGACTGTAATTGTGGAACAATTATCATGTTAGGTCTAAAAATAACCGAGAAAGTTGTCTCGATAGCTTCCTAAGATGTCTTCCTAAGAGAGCATGCTCGGAATAAGATATGGCAGGCCCTTGAGCGGTAAATTTTTTTTGTCAGGTCTTTCACGGTCGAAAATTTTCTCATAAATAATCAAAATAATCTCCGCAGAATTAGGGTTGCTACAGGCACTAAAAGATCACTCAAAAGTCCACTATTGTTGATATGTATATAAAAAAAGTTAAACTATTTTTGAGAAACCGAAAAGAAGTATCCCTCTGCCTTTCCAAATAGCAATGAGTTAAAAACTTATCGTTGTTATAAAACTATCTTGTAAGGCAATGTACGTTTATCCGATCTTAAAGGGATATCAAGTTCTGGAAAGTTTTGTATCGCAGCCTATACGATAATAATAACTGAGACTTGAATTTTTAGCCTTTGAAAACTGATAAGAACTTGCAATAAAAGATTTTGAAAATTGGCTTAAGGACTAATTGTAAGATCCTAATATGAAACTTCAGGAAGCAGTGGCTTGGATCTTTGATGTTTTAAAATTACTAGATAGTAATATTGAACTAGTAAAAGCCAAGATGAACTTTTTTTGGATGTAGCATTATTTACTTAACACTACGACTGTGATTTGGAAAAAAAGTATCTAAATTCTAATTAAATCTTTTTCAATTATTTATTATGACCGTTAAACACAAACGCTAACAGACACAAAAGTGAATGAACTTGAAAATGTTGCATGTTTCTAATCAATGAGCCTTTTATATGGATAAACCGGCTTCAGATAATACGAAAACGTAAGTCATATAGATAGACTTATTCTTCCAGTTAGCACCTTTAATTGCGATAAAACTTGGATTTCCAGGCCTTTTGGTGGGTTACAATGTGATACCGGGGAATCATCTAAGTGATGACTTATCAATAAAATTGAAAGCGGAAATGGAAAAAGAGAAAGAAGAATGATTCTTGGTACTCGTGCCAGGATCATATATGATCTGTTCGTAGTCATACAATGATCACATATGATTTTTTGGTGTGATAGGATCGTACTCAGAAAAATAATTATGCACAGTAGGATATGAATGATCCTTGTGTCAAATCAAAGAAGCGTCAAACCGGAGATACATTTCTGATAATTTAACAGCCAAATTAATCATACAATAGACAATGTTGTAGGAAAATTGAAATAATATTTGGATAGTTTCCATAACGACTGCGTTTAACACAGTGTCAACATGTTTAACACGTTATTACTGAGCGCAACCTATCCTGCATAATCTATCAGACATTTAAATTATGCTCTCGCAAAATAAACCTGTCAAGCTCAATATGCTGTTAAAATCTGTCATTTCTTGAGCGATATGCTTTGAATGTCGCATTTAGCATTTTAGCATTTTTTAAGTATTTACTATTTAGCGTTTTTGTATTGGCAGTTTTTAGCTTAGAAAATTTGACAAGAAGATTTTAGAATCTATAAAGCTAAAACCAAAATCGCTTTATAAAGCCAAACGTGTTCAAGTTTCAGTTTATTTTCGCTATATCAGATTGAAAAACGAGCCATTAGGGTGTCGATTCTGAACACGAGATTTTATGGTTGAGATCAAAATTTTTTTTAATCGTCTCATAGATATCTCACTGGAAGTTTTTAGTCACCCCCCCCCAATAGAATTTGACTACTTATTGAACTCTGATAGCCATTATAAAAAGCAGGAAATCACATCTTCCGTTCTGAAGCTTAAAAATCTGCATAGCGCGTCCGCCACAGCCTTATAATTGCTGAAATTAGTTAACGAGAAAATTTTTCCAAAAAATTCTGCGAGAAAGTTTAAAATTTCAAGTCAAAAAATAAAAAAAATTGAATCGGTTGAACAGTTTGAAAAAGTTAACCAAAAATTTAAGACTAAAATTTTTAATTAATAAATTTAAATTTAAATAAGTAACTTTCGACAATTCTGGCGCTTGGTGTTTCCAGGAGCCAGCGCTATTTCAAACGTCTATATTCGAGAATTCCTCCCGTCTGAGAATGTGTGGATTGGTTCATTAATTGGGGAACAAATTGCTGCAATTTTTTTGGGCAACTCTTTTCCCATCTTTGCGGGTTATTTTGTACTAACGTACAAAAATACATCGTGGAAATACTATCTACTATTTGTTTCAATTCCGATGTTTGTTTCAATTTTGTTGACGACATTTTTTCTGCACGAAACTCCAGAATTTTTACAATCACGCGGGAAAGAAGACGCTGCTCTCAATGTGATCAAAAATATCGCTGAACAGAACCAAAAAAGTCTCCCGAACAACTTCAAACTTTCGCTTAAACAACATCGTTACAAAGAAATATCTCAAAATTCATCAACAGTCCAAAATGAAGAACCGTATTTGAAAATGTTACTGTCTGTCTTGACAAACTGGAGCTTTTTGAGACACTCTATACTTCTGACACTTATTGGGGTGGCGGGAAAGATAGTAAACGACGTTTTTAACTACATTCTAAATGACATTTTATTTGTTCAAGGTCAAGCTTACGATTATTGCCATGGTACGCAATTAAAATCATATTACCTCTCCAAACCCGACTATATTAAACTTCTAATGGCGCAAGTTTTAAGCCTGGTCCCGGTTATAGTCATGATACCCATTCAGAAATTTGAAATAAGTGTGAAAGTTCAATCTTTAGTTTGCTTATTAGGTTCGATTGTTCTAGTCTGTTTACTTTATTTATGTCCTCAAGTCAACTTAGCCCTAGCGATTTTATCAATCGTGAGGGTTTTGATGCAAATTATACGCATTTCCAGTCTTATAGCTCTGATACAGCTGGACGTTCCAGTGAAAGTTCGTGGGGTCTTTCTGGATATTTGCATTTCGGTCAGAAATTTGTTCGTACCTGTCTACGCGTTCTTGGAGCAGTTATTGTCGAAAGAATCTCAGCATTATGTTACAACCATTACTCTTGGCTTCATTATTATGAGCTGGGTCGCGGCTGTGCTTCTTTCCAGAAATCACAATCCAATCAGGACCGATGAGCAATCAAATAAAAATTGAAAACAATTATAATTTTGCAGAGCTGTATTAAAAAAATTTAACGGACTTATTTTAAACTGATATCAGCAATTTTTTAAAAAAGGATCAGAAAATTGATTGTTTCAAAATTTCCAGCTTCGGAAACCAAGCCGAAATTTAAATTAAATTTAACTCCGCGATGATTGAATTCGGTAAGGCCTCTTAATTTAGATTGGTGTTTCGTTTTGCAAATGATGCAGAGTCCGTTATCAAGATAAACCGGCAGAGCAGTTGAATCGAACTAACGCATTTTCTGTTAATGATGCAATCCTGTTCAGCTGAGAAGATTGATAGTAAATTCAAAAAATTTGATTTGGGTAATTTCGATTAGCTGAAAATGATCTTATTGGACCTGATCTTGCGCAGGAGGCGATGACCTCATTTTTATTTGTTGTTCATTTTTGTCCACTTTCGGATGTTTTAACCACTTTTCACAATTCGTATATAATCTCAAAGATGAAACTTAGATTCGCAAAACGTGGAATGAAGTTAGTTATCTTGTGGAAAGGGCTTACATTTTGTGACGAGGGTTCACGGATGAATGTCTACCATTTTGAGCATGTAGTTAGACTAAAAGTTTATTTCTGAGATTTATTATTAATTAATTGAGATCAAATTCAAAGGCTCAATTCTTCTTGTGAACAGTGCTAAGATCAAAAGTGATTATTGCTTTGAATGCTTTGATTTTTTAAGCAAATTGAAAACTCAACAAGGCCAAACGTCTTTTTTGATTCGAAAAGACAAATGCGAGTGTTGAACAACTTCTATAAAAAAGAGTTTCCATGTCTTCTTTCTCAAAGTCATGCGCCCAGTTTCATGCCACGTTGTATATTTTATCGAGTGTTAATTTTTTTGTGTCAACAATTTGCTATTGCAGAATCTAAGAAAATCAATAAAAAAGCTTTCGTTTTTATAAAAGGACAACTATTAAGCAGCCATTACGCAAAAATCGCAACAAAATTTTTGTGCAGACTTGGCTAATACCATTATATGAACCTAAAAAGCACAGCAATACCCGCTTAATAATATAATGTAGCCAAATGACTAAAACCAAGCTTAGCCATATCTTACCAAAACAATCAAAAGCGTTCGAATCTTGAGCAGCTTACTGATTTCACGTCACTCAAGTACCTGTTTTTGTTGATATAAATCCTTTCTGAATGAAATAGAAAAAAAATTGAAGAGTGTCTAAAGCTAATGAAATAGAAAAAATGTTGAAGAGTGTCTAAAACTAAAATATGAAACCTAATTTTTCAATAAAGGCGTTTTAGGATATTTGTAAGACGTTAAATAATTTTACAAACCAAATTTTGGAGCAGACTTAAAGTAGAATTCACTCTAATATCTTTAGCCAGAAGATATGACTGATTGAAATTCTTAAAATATATAACGATGCAAGTTTTTTTCAAAAATTGTAAGAAATCGGTGTTATATCAGAAAATAGTTTAATAACATTTATATCCGCTTCCAGCAAATTTATGTTGAAACAGTGATTGCACAGGCTATCTAAATAGATTGATTTGACAAAATGTAAACACACACGTCAATTACCGATGTACCAATGGTTTAACGAAAATGTTAATCGAAGGCTAGAAATTAAATAGTGCTAGCAAGTAACGAGAAAGAAATAAGATAGGTACAGAACTAGTCCTGCTACTGTTGATTGTCCATCAGGAATATTTAATTTTTGGAATGTCATTGATATAGATATTTTGTTAGTTAAAAAATCAAAAGTAAATGCTGCGTTTTTGATAATCAACGAATATAGTTAGCAAAAAAAGGCAAAGTTTTATTTACAGAGCACTCTCAACGGAAGTTGAAGTGGAATCAGTGGAATTAGTCCCCTTTTTAGTCTACAAAGATTGTGTTAGTGGTGTTTGGGTGCGCACTTCCTGCAAATTTAATCAGAGTGGACTAAAGAAACTATTTCGTGCTGTTTTTGATGAAAAAGTCTAAATTTTGTGAAATTTTTAGCCGGAATTTGTGACAAAAAATTTCGATGAAAATAGCCGACAAGGTATTTTGTCTTTAAGCGTAAAATCAACAACATTTTCAAGGGAAATTTTATTAAATTTTATCAAAATTGGCAAAATTTTAGTCAAAAATTCCGAAAAAAAGGTGAATGAAATCAACGGAATTCAGTCTATTTTCTCGGAAGTTTAAACCTCGATATCTCCCTGTCAAAAACGAAAATCAAAAAATCTTTTTAATCCCATATTCTATGCTGGACAAGCTTTCTAATGATACCAGTCTCAACTCTCTACGATGAATATATCGATCGGCCAAAATTGACTGAACAAAAAAAACCCAGTTTAGTATATAGTTCCTCCCCCCTCAAGAGGGGTCGGAACAATGAGCTTCAGCGCAGCAAAACAAAAAGGGGAGGCTTTTCAGTTTGTGCCCCCCACCCAGATTAGTGGGCGCATATAATTTGCACGCCCTAGACGACGCCCGTGACATATTTTAACCTAACAATTTACTATGTAACGGCACGTGCTCTGTAACTGGGTGGGGGGAGAATAGCGCACTGGGGGGCACAAACAAAAAAGAGCCCAAAAAGTTTAGCTGTAAAATAGACTTAAAATTGTGAAAATTTTGGCTACGAGTTAAAACCCATACTTTTTCTTAGTTTTGTCTAACAATATGAAAATTTCAATTCAATTAAGTTGCTGTGGTGACTATTAATATTATAAGTTAAACTCGGCACAAAATTTTCGGAGTCCTTGATTTAGTTCACAAAACTTTGAACTACTAGCTCATTTATATGTTCTTTGATCTGCATTCCTTTTGTTCGTTGCGTAACTTCTTTGAATACTTTAACCTCCTATACGCGGGTTGAGATGCCATCGTTAAAACAGCCTCAATACAGGAGAATGGCGACAAATGCGGTGAAAAATTGGGGGAATTACAACTTATTGCCTTGGATGCAAAGAAAAAATTAGCGCTAAGAAGTGCAGCTCTCATAAAAATTCATTGCTGTATTAATTTCAAATCTTACAAGAATTTTGAAAATTTTAGCTGCAGCAAAGCAAAACAAAAGAATTAACTTATAACAAGACATAAAATTTTGAACACCTTGGCTACGAGCTCAAACTGATAATACTTTATCTTAGTTTTGGCTGTTTAAATGGAAATCTCAACTCAATTTCGATAATGTGTTGACGATTAACATTGTAAGCTGCACGCGTCACCAGAAGTTTGGAAGCTATTTTTTTCACATGATTTTGAGCTGCTAGCTCACTTATATGTTTTTAGATCTGCACTCATTTTGTTCGTTTTGTTATTGATTTGAATGTTTTCACCTCCTATGCACGGGTTCAAATGTCAACGCTCGAAAAACCTCAACATAGAAGAATTGCGACGATTGCGGTGAAAATTTGAGAGATTTACAATTGTTAGAGTTAGATGCAAAGAAATTTCAGCGCTAAGAAGCGCAGGTCTTACAAAATTTCACTGCTGAATTAACAGCAAATCTTATGAAAATTCAAAAAATTGTGTGTTGCAGCAAAGCAAAACAAAAAAATTAACCCATAATTAGACATAAAATGTTAAGCACTTTGGCTATGGGCTCAAACTGATAATACTTCTTCTTAGTTTTGGCTAATTAAATGAAAGTTTCAACTCAATTTTGTTTCTGTGGTAACTATTAACTTTAGGTTTCACGCGTCACAAGAAGTTTGGCGAAAAAAAGTGAATGAAATCAACGGAATTCAGTCTATTTTCTCGGAAGTTTAAACCTCGATATCTCCCTGTCGAAAACGAAAATTAAAAAAAAACTTTTTAATTCCATTTTCTACGCTGGAAAAGCTTTCTAATGATACCAGTCTCAACTCTCTACGATGAATATATCGATCGGCCAAAATTGACCAAACAAAAAAACACAGTTGAGTATATAGTTCCTCCCCCCTCAAGATGGGTCGGAACAATGAGCTTCAGCGCAGCAAAACAAAAAGGGGAGGCTTTTCAGTTTGTGCCCCCCACCCAGATTAGTGGGGGCATATAATTTGCACCCCCTAGACGACGCCCCTGACATATTTTAACCTAATAATTTACTATGTAACGGCACGTGCTCTGTAACTGGGAGGAGAATAGCGCACTGGGGGCACAAACGAAAAAGAGCCCAAAAAGTTTAGCTTTAAAATAGACTTAAAATTGTGAAAATTTTGGCTACGAGTTAAAACCCATAATACTTTTTCTTAGTTTTGCCTAACAATATGAAAATTTCAATTCAATTAAATTGCTGCGGTGACTGTTAACATCATAAGTTAAACTCGGCACAAGATTTTCGGAATCCTTGATTTAGTTCACAAAACTTTGAACTACTAGCTCATTTATATGTTCTTTGATCTGCATTCTTTTTGTTCGTTGCGTAATTTCTTTGAATACTTTAACCTCCTATACGCGGGTTGAGATGCCATCGTTAAAACAGCCTCAATACAAAAGAATGGCGACAAATGCGGTGAAAAATTGGGGGAATTACAATTTATTGCCTTAGATGCAAAGTAAAAAATTAGCGCTAAGAAGTGCAGCTCTTAAAAAAATTCATTGCTATATTAATCTCAAATCTTACAAGAATTTTAAAAATTTTAGCTGCAGCAAGGCAAAACGAAAGAATTAACTTATAACAAGACATAAAATTTTGAACACCTTGGCGACGAGCTCAAACTGATAATACTTTATCTTAGTTTTGGCTGTTTAAATGAAAATCTAAACTCAGTTTCAATGCTGTGTTGACGATTAACTTTGTAAGCTGCACGCGTCACCAGAAGTTTGGAAGCTATTTTTTTCACATGATTTTTTAGCTGCTAGCTCAGTTATATGTTTTTAGATCTGCACTCATTTTGTTCGTTTTGTTATTGATTTGAATTTTTTCACCTTCTAGGAACGGGTTGAAATGTCAATGCTTGAAAGACCTCAACATAGAAGAATTTCGACAAATGCATTAAAAATTTGGGGAATTACAATTTTTAGCGTTAGATGCAAAAAACAATTCATCACTAAGAAACCAGGTTTTACAAAAATTTACTGCTAATTAAGCTCAGGTCTTTCAAATATTCAAAAAGTGTGAGCTTCAGCAAAACAAAACAAAAAAGACAGCTTATAAACAGACCTAAAAAATTAGACACTTTGGCTACGGGTTAAAACCCGAATTTTTTATCTCAGTTTTTGCTGTTTATACGAAACTTTCAACTGAATTGTGTTGCCGTTGTGACTACTAACTTTAAAAGCTGCACGCTTAACCAAAATTTTTGGAACCGTTGAAATATTTCACAAGACTTTGAGTTGCTAGCACATTTATAAATTTTTGATCTGCAATCTTTTTGTTCGTTTTGTAAATGATTCGATTTCTTTCACCTCCTATGCTCGGGTTCAAATGTCAACGCTCGAAAAACCTCAACATAGAAGAATTGCGACGATTGCGGTGAAAATTTGGGAGATTTACAACTGTTAGAGTTAGACCAAAGAAATTTCAGCGCTAAGGAGCGCAGGTCTTACAAAAATTCACTGCTGAATTAACAGCAAATCTTATGAAAATTCAAAAAATTGTGAGCTGCAGCAAAGCAAAACAAAAAAATTAACCCATAAGTAGACATAAAATGTTAAGCACTTTGGCTATGAGCTCAAACTGATAATACTTCTTCTTAGTTTTTGGCTAATTAAATGAAAGTTTCAACTCAATTTTGTTGCTGTGGTAACTATTAACATTAGGTTTCACGCGTCACCAGAAGTTTGGAATCATTTTTTTTCACAACATTTTGTGCTGGTAGCTCGTTTATATATTTTTCGATCTGCATTCTTTTCGTTTGTTTCGTAATTGATTTGAATTCTTTCACCCTCTATGCTCGGGTTGAAACGTCAATGCTTGACAGACCTCAACATAGAAGAATTTTGACAAATGCGGTGAAAATGCGTTAGATGCAACGAAAAAATTCATCACTAAGAAGCCAGGTCTTACAAAAATTTACTGCTAAATTAACATCAGGTCTTTCAAAAAATCAAACAAAAATGTGAGCTTCATCCAAGCCAAACGAAAAAGTTAGCTTATAAATAGACCTAAAAAGCTAAAAAAAAAAGATATCACCAAAGCCGTCAGAAAATCTAATGATGTGTTCAAAAATCAGGCTGTAAAAAAGTGCTGGCAAGCGGCAATTGCTTGTGATTTTCCGAATACTAGAACAAGAATTTTAATTACTTCAGACAATATTAAAAGAACTAACTGAGTGCCATTTTTTCAGTCGTGTGAAGTTGGACAAGCGTTGAAAGCTTGGAATAAAACAAATTCTGATTCCAAAAAGCACGTTATTTTTAAGAATGATTTTTATGTCCACGACGCAAAAAACTGGCAGAAAGATGTACCTAAGGTGGTTTCATGTTAGTAATGTGTATATGACTACCCCTAACACATCGCGTTTTAGATTATATTTTTATTGTTCCGACCCCACTTGTGGCGGGAGGAACTATATACTCAAATCAATTTTTTTTTCAGACAATTTTGGCCGATCGATATATTCATCGTAGATAAATATGAGTCTTATCATTAAAAAGCCCATCCAGCGTAGAATTGAAAATTAAAAAGATTTTTTTCGTGGTTTTCAAAGATTTATCTAGGTTTAAAATTTTGTGTTAACACGCGATATTTGCATGATTTTGTTCACTTTTAGCGAAATTTTGTTCAAATTATAGCCTTTCTATAAAAATATCATCTAGCGCTTTAAATTGAAGCAATTTTGTGTTACCAACAGACCAATAAAAAGGCTAGTTCTGGTCGCTTGAGGAAGTTTACTATCAAAAAATGTCGAATTCTAGTTGAGAGCTGTTTTTTTAATTTTCCTATATACTTTTGTTTTTTTAATCACTTAGAGACTAGTCACTTTTCATATCCAGATTCTGTAAAGGTCAAACCTAAGTTATAGTCAACTGATACCCAATGAACAAATTATTCGGTTTCAATGAACGACTCATGTTTTTTTTGTCTTCGAATCTGTGTTTTCAAAATTCTTATATTGATAATTCCCAGTAGCTTAGAAAAAATTTCCAATTGAGCATAGTTAAAGATTGCAGGGGAAAGTATATGATTCAAATGGCTTTGATACTTTCTTGCACTTTTCTACTGAATTTTTTGGGTTTTGTCTGCTTTTTTGTTGTCTTCATAATCATCAGACTTATTATGATGTTTTTACGATAATATAATGATGACATACATTTTTTTCTTCCCATCGAGGCATAAGGTAGCATACTTTTTGGATTTCCCTCAAAGCTCTTGATTTTAGTGGCAGTTAAGACTTCAAAAATAATTTTTAGAATTTTTTTTGGACATTAACCAAACTTGAACTTATTTTCGTGAACTGTAAGTGTCAATCTCAGTAATAACAGAACCTCTTTCATTGCCACTGTATCTAAAATAAATTAGCGGTTAGCGGTTTTATCTTCTAACTATTGGTTTTCTGACTTCGATACCACGGGTTTTCATAAATTTTTTAAAAATTTTTTGATATATTTTTTTGTAATTTTGGTTACTTTCCCTTTTTATCGAAGTATTCTAATATTGATTTTTCAGTGGCTTAGAGAAAATTTTAGATTGATCTTAGATAAAGTTCGCAGAGAAAAAATTATGATTCAAATGGCTTCGAAACTTTGATACACCTTTCTACTGAATTTTTTGGGGTTTGCTTGTTTTTTTGTGTTTTCATAATCATAAGACTTATTGTGATGTCTATTTGATAACATAAGAATGAAAATTATGATCCTATCGGGGAACAGTTTTGAGTTTTGATTGACTTCCGCTGAGAGCTATTGAATTGTGTGGCTGTTAACAGTTTTAAAAAAATCAAATTTTTTTTATTGCTAACCTCTATTAAATCTAATTTATTGCTAACCTCTAGCGGTTTTAACTACTAACTATTTGTTTTATGACTTGGATATCACGAGTTTTCTTAATTTAAAAAAAATGGATTTTTTGTAATTTTGTATCCTTTTGACATCTTATCTCATTATCCCATCATTCTTAGTTCTCATTGGCTTAAGGAGGACGTCCAACGGATTATAGAGTAAGTTTGCAGAGAAACACTTATGTTTTCAATGGCTTCGAAACTTTCTTCTTTTAATTCTCTAATGAATTTCTGGTTTTTGCATGTAATTGTTGTTGTTTTCATAATCATAAGACTTATTTTGATGTCCAGTTGACTAATTTTGATTGACCAACATCATTGCTTTCTCATTGAGATTTAATTTGGCGTACTTTTTGAATTCCATTGAAGGCCATTGATTTTATTGGCGTTGATATAACTGGTTTTCTGAAAAACTTCATGGTTTGTTTTATTATACTTCTTTATACTCATGAAGTCATGTTGTTAAGGAAAGAACGCCGCCATTGCTATTAATAAGTATATGAAATAAGACAACGTTTTACCAAAAAAACCTCTTTTATTCGGTTTGAGACTTTTCTCGCTCAATTTTTTCCGAAGGTTTCTGAAATTCTTCATGTAGTCTTGAAATGCTGACTGGTCTCATAGGCTTCTAAGTAAGGAGTAAATGAATGATGTGATTCAATGCAGTCAGTTTAAAGCGATTTGTATTAAAGTTCATGATATTGTTGTTTTCAAAGACTTTTTATACTTTTCAATTTTTGTTCTTTTCGTCAACTTGTAAATTATTCTCATCATTGAGAGGTTCCATCCAATTCATTGTAATTCAAAAATCACTTTTCCATTTATATCATGTCGTAACTGATGTTTCATTTGTTGGAAAATATGCTTTTTCAAATGACTTTAGTGGGTGATCAATATTTGTTTCATTTTCTCTTCTTTTAGCACATTCGCTAAAAAAATTTATGTTTGTGCTTATTCTGTCGTTTGTTTTTTTCTCGTAGACTTTCTAAGGGCAGATCTTTTGAGCGCTGTAATGAGGCGTGGTGTTATGTATTTCAATTAGTAGTTCGGTTTTGTAACGATTTTTTTAAAACTCAAACATCTATTTTTGTTATCTCATCATTAGATTGACAATTGTGTCAAAAATGTAGATGAGCTCGGGTCGGAACATCATGTGCGAACGCACATTAACGAGCATCCTTGTTAAAATTTCAACTTAATTGTGTTGCTGTGGTGACGAATAACATTAGTTGCACGCGTAACCAGAGTTTTGGAATTTTTGATTTAATTGACAAGACTTTGAACTGCTTGCTCATTTATATATATTTTGGTCTGCACTCTTTTTGTTCGTTATGTAATTGATTCGAATTCTTTCACCTCTTTCACACAGGATGAGATGTCAACGTTAAAAAAACCCTTAACATCAAAAAAATTCCGGTGAATGCGGTGATAAATTGCGGAATTGCGATTTTCAGCACTGGAGACAAAGAAAGTATTCAGCGCTAAGAAGCGCAGGTCTTACAAAATTTTACTGCTAAAGTTACCTCAAATCTTACAAACATTTACCACTTTTCACTGCAATTCTTATTTTATTTTTGGCAAAACCTGCAGCCGGGTGATCCAGGACTACAGAGCTCAGCTGCTCAAGAGTACACATTTGTTGCAATAGTAGGGTTTTGTTCAGCTCAACTATTTGCAGAATCTTTCCACGCAGCATGTCTGCTGTTTGTTGGACTGCTGTAATTCAGCTGCAACTGTTTAAATGTTTGCTGAGAGATGCGAAAGGTGGTTGAGAAAATGTTGAAATTCAGATCCCCGAAAACTTAACTCCTGCTTGAAAAGGACTATTTGTCTCTCTTATGCATCAAGTATAAAAATAATTGTCGCCTGTTTTCATCAAATTGTTGTTCCCTCTCCTAGTAAATGGGACTAGTTTTGATGGATGTATGATCAACTGCTGCGTTTCCAACTTGATCAGTTAAGTTCTCTTACAAGCAACTTTAATTAGTAATCCCGGTTACCATGAGACAGAAGATGCCAGCTTTGAATTTTAATGACCTGAACATTCATTTGGGAACATTTATTCAGAACAGATGCGAGTAATTTTCAGAATTGAGTGACCAAATTGAGTAGTGTCTCACCAACAGACAACAGCCCATCTATTTTTCACAGGAAATGTTTGCTTTTTTGGTCACCATTTCATCAACAAGGAAAGTCATCAACAAGGAAGATAAGAAGTTATCAAACATTCTCTCCAAAACTGTGCCTATGCCTTCCCTTTCGCATATTCGCAGTTTTTCACCACGTATGGTCAGTGACACGATCGTCAATTAATGCTGAATCTTATGGACTCAAAACTACTGATCAAGAGGTCGGCTACTCAGGCACTGTTCTTTTTATAGATCTTGTAGATTATGCGTTTTCGGGTGGAGACGAAGGCAAGACTCCGCAAAAAATGGTTGCCAACTACAACTGGAGACTGTGTTTCCTACTAATCTTGTTCATGACGAAAGGGTTAAAACTGGATGATTTTAAATATTTTACAAAAACACACGACAAAAAAATCATTGTTGTCAAAAATTGTGATAAGCGTGTAACAACCAAACTGTGCTATTAGAATGCTATGATAGGAAAGAGAAGGACCTAGAATAGTAGATGATAGATTATTTCAGAAATGACCAAACCCGATCAGAACGGTCGAAAAATATAAGGGTCTTCAGTTTTGTTCCTTAAAAAGGCCAGTCAGGGCCTTGATTTCTGTTGTCATTTTGAACAAAAAAGTTGAGTCATAATGCCCATAACCCAATTTTTATAGATTTCTATATTCAATTCACTCCTACATCACCTTTATTCCACTCGAATAGCCCACTTGTTTCCGCCGTTGAAAGTTGGAGATAAAAGTGGACGAGTTGACATGCTCAAATGCGTTTTTCATCGGTCAATTTTGGCCGATCGGGCAAATATGGTAAAATTGTAACGATAATGTTGTTTGTTTGCCTTTAACGATAAAAGAGTATTGTTGAACCGTTTTTTTTTTAAATTATGTAGTGCCATTTTAACCAAAAATGGCACTTCATAGGATTCTGTGGTGTATTTGTTTAAATTTTCGGGACTAAAACACCTAAAAACAGCTGGTAAAATCTTCGTTAACTAGAAAAAGGGCTTGTTGAACTTGCTTACTTCGAGAGTGTTCTTTAATTCAAAGTTTCCGAAAATAATTCGGATTGTAATAATTCGGTTTCTTTTTTGAAAAATTTTTGCTTTCTTTGTTTTTCTCGTTTGTTAATTAAAGAACAGGACAACTCAAATCAAGGCTTACTAATGGCAAGTCTGATTGTTGGAGTTCCAAGTAGTTTCAAGGAAACCTATCTATGCCTTCTAGCCGAATACTTATGGTCGTTTTAACTTTTAAAAACCCTTTTTTCTCTTTTTTGGTCAAATTGTTGTTTAATGTCAACAAACTGCGTCGTCTTTTTAATGAATAAGAATTGAATTTTGTTTTTCAAGATCTTACGTTTTAAATAATGGTTTTGGGGCTTTCATACTACGAGTCTTCACAGTAAATTTTCGATTTTTCACATTTCTTATTTTTGAGGTTCTTTTCTTTGTCTTGTCACATTATTTAAAGGTCACATATTACTGGCTTTTTGAAATATCTGTAAGAAGATTAACAAAATCTACGGTAGCAACAATTTTCTTTTATTTGCAATTTTCCATTGAGACGTTATAAATTCTTTTTTCATATTTAACGCCAAAAAATAATTTTAAAAAACATTACTTGAATTACAGCACATTGAGGACGTTAATTCAAAATAAAAAAACGCAACCCATAAGCAACCAAAAACGCTACGACAAAAAGATAGTCAAAACTTTTTACAAAATCAGATTTACAAAAAACTTCTACGAACGATACACCTGACCAAATCAAATTTTTTTAATTGCGACCGTAACATCTATAACATAACTTTTTCAACCGTCTTATAGGACAACAATTTTATACAATTTGTTGAAAACTGAAAATAAACGACTTGAAATGATGGCTAAATTGAAAATTACTTCTTCATCTGATGACGGAAAATTGACAGTTTCTAAAATTTATTTGCTCGAAATTGAAAAAATCCTTACTTCGTTTTATTGGTCAGCAACCAAAAAAGTTCTGACAAATACCCTTGAATAAATGCTCAAAATCAACAACTAAGTCTACTGGTCAGAACTTATAAAATGGAGCATAAAGTGGCTGAGCTGGGACATATCTGTGGTTACTCGTCTAGAAGTTTGTACAAATAAGTTTTTAAATTTGATTCCTTGGTTGAAGTTTTCGGATTGTAAAATTATACCCGACTGCGACTCGATTGAAGCCAATGCAGTCAAATAAGCGAAAAAATTGATTTGCTTTTTTGCACCAACTTATAAGATTTAAAAAAGTACGTTACAAAAGGTTTTTCTCCAACTCGTAGATAAAATCAAGTACAATATCAATGTGGAGAGCATACTATAATTGGTGTCAATTGAATTTTTCAGCCAGATAATGCTTTTTTGGTTGCGAATTTAACTGCTTAAGTTTTGTTATCGCAGTTTCTCTTACCTAAAATCACCATTGTTTCGGCCATATTTCTCCTTTTTACTCAGCGTTCTTTTTGTTCTTCGAAAAGTTGGATCAGAAAAAAGTTATTTCAGATCCTTGAAAGATGAATTAATGTTGAAGAAAAATTATATCTGTCTCTTTTATACATTGAATGAAAATTGTTCTCAAACTGTTTTCATCAGTTCGTTGTTTCCCTTCTTTTTAAATGGGACTAATGATTATGGATACATATAAGAGCATCTTTTATTTTTCCAACTTGATCAGTCAAAAACAAGTGACCGATCAACGGGAATATTTTATCGCTCATAAGGTGGAAACATTGTTTAAATGTTACATGCTTGAACAGCTGGTCTCCAACAAATTCCTGACAGGTGACCGAATGAACCTAGTAAATTTTACAAATGCAAATTTGCTCTCATGAAACATTGCCAGTACAAGCAGCATTGATTGGTATTTTTGATCGCCATGAGACAAAAAAACAGAACCTTCGTCCTTTAAAGCCCTCAAATTGCATTTGGGGACATTTATTCTCGAGAGTAGATGCCAGTAATTTTAGAAAATACAGGGAAATCATCATATGACCAAATTGATTATTTCACCTGACAGACAACAGCCCAGATAATTTTCCAGGAAACTTTTGCATTTCCTTGCAATCATTTCAACAACAAGGAAAGTTAGCTGATCATCAAGGAAGGCCATCAATGTGGAAGGCTTTAAATAATTATTCACCTTTCTGTCCAAAACTCTGGTTACATCTTCGTATTCTAATATTCACCACAGCTTTCCACCAAATATGGTTAGCGAAACGATCGTCAATTAATGCCGGTTCCTACAGACTCCAAACTCTACTGATCAAGAGGTCGGCTACTCAGGCACTGTTCTTTTTATAGACATTGTAGATTATTCGTTTTTGGGTGGAGACTAAGGCAAGACTCCGCAAAAAATGGTTGCCAACTACAACTGAAGACTGTCTTTCCTACTAATCTTGCTCATGGAGAAAGGGTTAAAACTGGCTGATTTTAAATATTTTACAAAGACGCACGGCAGTAAAATCATTGGTGTCAAAAATTTTGGATATATTCTGTGTCCCCCCCCCCCCCCCCCCCAGTTTAGTGATCATAAATCTTTTATGACCCCCCCCCCCCCCCGGAGGCACGTGCTATTTTCTTACATAGTAAAGTGCTATATAACAATAAAAAATTTGTAACTGGGGGTCATAAAAAACACAGGGGGGGGACAAACAGAATAGATCCAAATTTTCAAGTGTGAATAGATTCAAGTGTGTAACAACCCAACTGTGGTATTAGCTAACTCCGTGAACAGCTAAAGAATCATTGGTCTTTCCCATTATACCATTATAGCCCCCCCCCCAGCTTTAGAGGTCAGATAACGTATCCCCCCCACCCACCTATCGAGGTTACCATAATAGGGGGGGGGGGGGGGGGTAAAATTATTAGGGGACCAAATCGGAAAGACCAAGAATTATAGCTTCGGGGATGCCAACCTACATCTTCAGAACCGGGGCAGGCAAGCTATTATTCTACAAAAAGCTCTGCTGAAGAAGCTGCTATTTGTTGAATTTGTTTGAATGGTTTAACACAAGCTGGGTCATTAAAGTACTTTGCTCAAATTTTGTTTTGTGATTCAACTATTGCTTCATCAAATTTTCTTTTTTGTTTCAAACAAACATGTAAATTAATAATATCACCGAAAGGTTAAAGTTTACATGCCTTCAGAATAATCAGGAATATTTATTGAAATAATCAAAATTATACATTAATAATCTTCTGGTTATTAATTGATGTTACCCATTAAGCTGTTCGTTCCACTATATATAAAAATAAGACACGAATGAACCTAACTGGATGTCTCATTGATCTCATCCACAATCAAAGCAAAAGAGATTGAGTGGGAAGTAGTTATGCATATGGTGCTCAATCCTAGTCACCGGGTCCTTTATTAATGCCGCGCCCAACCCACACCCTCCGGACCCTGACATTGTGAGGAGTCTGGACGTTTGGTCCACCGAGTGTGAATGACCACCCCAACCCGTAAAGTCAAAGTAAAGTCCGGCCGGGAACATGAAGGGGGAGTTGACCAAATCTATTCTGGCTTCCCCCGGTTGACCCCATTCCTCGTCCAGAGAAGAGCGACAGTCGCCCCCAGTACCGAAATCTACAAGCAAAAAAGATGTAAGAAATAAACAAAACAATCACTTACTTCGTATGTTTAGTTCCTATGTTGCCAAATGGCATCTCCTAAGAAACAGCGGCCAAAAACGGTCATTATGTATAATGACGGTAAAAAAAATAATTTTTAGGTTTAAAAAGGGCCCAGAACAATCATTTTTTAGCTACAAAAATTTTTAAAACAAACCATCATTTTTTTAGCCCAAAAAGCGCCTACAAACAATTTCAGAAAATTCCAAAACCGGTCAGGTCATACTGGTCGAAAAAATATAACGGCCTTCAGTTTTTTCCCTAAAAATGCTTGTCAAAACCATGATTTCTTTTGTCTTTTTGAACAAAAAAGCTGAGTCATAAAGCGTGCGACCCAATTTTTATTAATTTGGACATGCAACTCACTTTCATTTCACAGTTATTTCACTCGAATACCCCGCTTATTTCCACCGACAAAAGTTGGAGATAAAAGTGGACGAGTTGACATTGTGAAATTTTACTTGAAGTCCATTTTTATTTATTCCGTAATTATTCCGCTTTCACTCGACTTCGACATCATCGTCAGTTTCAAATATTGTTAAATAAGGATACAAGTGGAATATGACTGTTTTTTTTTCAAAAAGACAACAGAAATCATCGTTGACGCGAAATTTTAGTCGAGAAAATTGAAGGCTTGTAAATTTTGAGAACTTTCAAGTTTGAGAACTGAGGATCATAAAACAATTCAGGTCAAAACTTTCCTGAAGAAAATTTTCGAAATCGAATAGAAAACTTTGGTTTAACTATTGTTTCAAAGTTTTTTAAGTATTGTAATCAAAGTTTCCACTCTTAATACTGCTTTGTTTTCAGATTTATTCGACGTAATTCGACTCTTTCAATACTTAGACATCGGTGAAATGACAGTCAAAACTCTTTTTTCACACTTTTAACTCTTTTCGCCAATTTTTGGCGGTGGAAGTCTGGACCCGGGATAGGCATATGACCTGAACTCTTAGTTTGATCAAAATGAACAGAATGAACATAACAAATGACAAGTGGAATGGCCGTACATTTTACAGCTTAATCATTGCACAGCTTGAGGTCCCAGACAGAAATTGTCAGTGTCCAGACTGTCCAAGACGAACAGTACCTATGTCCAGACTTTCTTGCGTTCACCAGACTTTCGAGCGTTCATAATTGGACATTCGTGCGCTCATCAGACCTTCCGTGCCTCAATAACCAGTCTTTTATGCTCTCTTCCGTGTTTCCAGACAATGTAAGTTTGGACGCACATTACCCCCGTCGTTTGTTCATTTGAGACTGGACATGCCGGTCGAAAAAAAATAAGGGCCTTCAATTTTTGCCCTAAATACGCCTGTCAAAACCATGATTTCTTTTGTTTTTTTGAACAAAAAATCTGAGTCATAAAACCCACAACTCAATTTTAATGACTTCGACACTCAACTCACTTTTAGTTCACTTTTATTCCACTCGAACGCCCCGTTTGTTTCCCCCGACAGAAGTTGGAGACAAAAATAGACGAGTTGACATTGTGAAATTCCACTTGAAGTCCATTTTTATTTATTCCGTAATTATTCCGCTTTCACTCCACTTTGACATCATCGTCAGTTTCAAATATTGTTAAATAAGGATACAAGTGGAATACAGGGTACACCGATTGATGCTACTTCTATTACAAAGTAATTTCACTCTTAAACTGAATTACCTACAATTTTATTGACAGTACTCGTAAAGAACCGACTATTAACAAAAACTTACGGTAGTGGAAAAACTCATAAAAACTGGGTTGTGGGCATTGTGACTCAGTTTTTTAAAAAAAAAGACACAAGAACTCATCGTTAACGCAAAATTTTAGTAGAGAAAATTGAAGGCTTGTAAATTTTGTGAGAACTTTCAAGTTTGAGAACTGAGGACTATAAAAAATTTCGGGTCAAAACTTTCCTCAAGAAAATTGTTGAAATAGAATGGAAGACTTTGACTCAACTATTGCTTCAACCGTTTCCACTTTTAATACTGCCTTTGTTTTCAGATTTATTCGACGTAAGTCAGCTGTTTCAAGATTTAATCATCGGTGAGCTGAAAACGAAAACTCTTTTTACCCACATTCACTTTTTTGTCCAGTTTTGCCGGTGTTAGCCTGGACCAGGGATAAGCATATGAACTGAAATCTTATTTTCATCAAAATGAACAGAATGAACGTAACAAATGACAAGTTAAACAGCCGTACAATTTACAGCTGCTTGCTCATAGCCTAGCTTGAGGTCCCAGACGGAAACTATCTGTGTCTAGCCTGTCCAAGACGGAAAACACCTGTTTCCGGACTTTCTAGCGTTAACCAGACTTTCATGCGTTCATATCCAGACTTTCGTGCTTTGATGAGACCTTTCGTTCGTTCATAACCGGTCTTTTATACTTTCTTCCCTGTTTTCAGACTACTTAAGTTTGCACGCACAACACCCCCGTTGTGTGTTCATTTGGCCTTGACATAACGACCCTCCACCTGGAACCTCAACCTGTGGCCTAATTGCATCTAGCAAAACTGGTTTGACCAATTGCATATAACAATATTGGGGCTGGAAATGCTCAAGCGATTTTGACTTGTTTTTTTTATCTCGAAAACGGCTGCCTGCTAATATAATTATAACTCCTGTCTGAGCCGTAATTTTGATTATTGTATCAAAAATACAAAGATAACAAGGCAGCAATCTACCACAATGCTGTGACTGGTTCATTTTTTACTTGATTTTGTCCTCTTAATTTTCACACATTATTAATTTCGTTGAAAATGAGGAGGTACAGTTTTTAACTGTTATGATTTTTCCATGAAAGAGTTCAGAATGAAATGAAAACAAATTCTTTCTTGCGATAAAGAATTGAATTGGGTCATTTGTGGGTCAAATTTAATTTCTCTTTGATTTATTTTTGTCCTAATGTTGTTTCTCGTGTGCAAAATAAAAGTTAATAAAATTAGGACTACTCCACTCGCTAAATAGGATCAGAATTTCTGAAAAGATCAAATAAAAATC
This sequence comes from Convolutriloba macropyga, assembly GCF_964194025.1. Taxonomy (NCBI): domain Eukaryota; kingdom Metazoa; phylum Xenacoelomorpha; order Acoela; family Convolutidae; genus Convolutriloba; species Convolutriloba macropyga. The sequence goes on along the minus strand of NW_027453670.1, from coordinate 34,337 downwards.
CTCAAAATTCCAATATATTAGACATTTTGCTTTAAAGCATCAAAATATGCTGAGCTTAACACTTGTATAGAAAACTTAAAATGATAGTTAAAAATCCACAAAATTTGGTTCGTGGGCATTATGACTCTTTTTATCCATAAAGACAGAAGAAATCATCGTTTCAACGGAAATTTCCAGGAAAAAAGCTGAATGCTTTCATATTTTTTGAGAACCTTCAGTGGAATTTAGAGAACATATAGGACTATAAAACCTTTCTGTTGAAAACCTTCCTTTAGAAAATTTTTGAATTCCAATAGAAATCTATGTTGTTTCAACTATTCCTTCATTTATTGCAGCCGTTAAATCAAAGCTGTATTTTTTATCGGAAATATTCAACGTTATTCAGCTGTTTCATAACTTTAACATCAGTGAGCTGACGGTAAAAACTCTTTCCTTCATGCTTTTAACTCTTTTCGCCAATTTTTGGTGGTGTAAATTTCGACCCGAATGACGAATGACCTGATCTCCTAGTTTGAGCAAAATGAACAGAAAGAACATAACAAACGAAAAGTGAAATGGCCGTACTTTTTGCAGCTTTTTCATAGCCCAGCTTGAGATCCCAAACGGAAAGTGTCTGTGTCCATACTGTCCAAGACGGAAAGTACCTATGTCCAGACTTCCGTGCATTCACCAGACTTTTGTGCATTCATGTCCGGACTTTCATGCAATCATCAGACCTTTCGGCGTTCCTAACCAGTCTTTTATGCTCTCTTCTGTGTTTCGCGACCATGTAAGTTTGGACGCACATTAACCCCATCGAGTGTTTTTTTGGGTCTGGACAAACCAACTTTCCAACTGGAACCCAAACTGCGTGACCAATTACATCTGGCAACATTGGGGCTGAATTTGCTCAAGCGATGGTGATTTGTTTCTTATCTTGAAAACTGCTTATTGATATACTAATAACTCCTGTCTGCGCAGTAATTTTGATTTTTGTGTCAAAAACATAGACAATTAGGCGGCAAGCCAACACTATGCTGTGGCCGGTTAGTTTTTATTTAATTTTGTCCTCTCACAATTTTCACAATCATTAAGTAATTTGTTAAAAATGGAGAGGAAAGTTTTTAACTGTTATGAGTATTTCAAGAAAAAAGTTCAGAATAAAATGAAAATAAATTCTTACTTCCGATACCAGAATTCAATTAGGTCATTTGTGGGTCAAAATTAAATTGTATTTGCTTTGTTATTAATAATGATCTGTTTTGCGCACAATAAATATTACTAAAGCTAGGGTTGTTCCCCTTGCTAAATAAGATTAAAAAAATCTTTCTAAAGGCCAAAATAGAAATCTTCATAATTCAAATTTTTTAGACAGCTTACCTTAAGATATTTTCTGAGCATATCAAAAGCTTGTCCAGCGTAGAATATGGAATTAAAAAGATGTTTTGATTTTCGTTTTTGACAGGGAGATATCGAGGTTTTAAACTTTCGAGAAAATAGAGTGAATTCCGTTGATTTCATTCACCTTTTTTCGGAATTTTTGACTAAAATATCGCCAATTTTGATAAAATTTAATAACATTTTTCAAGAAAATGTTGTTGATTTTACGTTTAAAGACAGAATATATTGTCGGCTATTTTGATTGAATTTTTTTGTCACAAGTTCCGGCTAAGTATTTCACAAAATTCAAGATTTTTTCATCAAAAACAGCACGAAATAAGTTTCTTTAGTCCACTCTGATTAAATTTGCAGGAAGAAGTGCACACCCAAACAACACTAACACAATCGTTGTAGACTGAAAACGGGACTAATTCCACTTCAACTTCCGTTGAGAGTGTTCTGTAAATAAAACTGTGCCGTTTTTTGCTAACTTTATTCGTTGAATATCAAAGATGCAGCATTTTTTTTTTGATTTTTTAACTTACAAAATATCTATATCAAAAACATTCCAAATATTAAATATTCCTAACGGACAGTCAGCATCAGCAGGACTAGTTTTGTAACAATCGTTGACCGTTACAATCCAAAAATAATTCGGATTGTCGTCAGTCGCTTTTTTATAAAAAAAAATTCTATAATTCGATCCTTTTGTATTAATTAGATAACAGAACCATTCAAATCAAAGCTCACTAGTTATAGGTCGTATTGGTTTTCTAAATAACTCAAAATGTTTTTATCTAGTTGATTGGTTGAAAGCTTATGGTCAGTGTGACTTTTAAAATATTTGATTTTTAAATAAAAAATGGCTTATTGAACTTTTCCTACATTTTTCTCCTAAATTGGTCATTTTGTAGCTTAGTGTCAGCAATCAAAGAGTGATCCTTCTTTCTGCTGAATTCAAAATTAGTCTTTATTGCATTTTGAGGCCTTAAGTTATGATGTTCTGGCTTTGATACATTTAGATATCACAATGTTTTTTAATTTAGGGTATTTGCCCATTTTTCGTGTTTTCTGATTTTGTCAAATTATCACGTTATTGTCAGCATATATCAAATTTTTCGCGTTAAAAATAACGCGCAAATGATAATATATACATCTTTAAAGATATAATTTGGGGTTCTGTACCGCTTCGACAGTTCTTTTTCGAAGAATTTAATTGAATTTTTTAATTTTGTCTTTTTAACTGTCGTTTTTACTTTGTCTTTTTAGTCGTATTTAAATTCCTGTACAATGACCCAGTTTGATTGGGTTTTACTGGAAGAGTGAATGAGCCGATGTTCTGATATTAGAAGATAGATTATGGCTTTCATGACTTTGAAAACAATTGTTTTCCAAAAATGAAAAAAAAAACAAATTTCAACTTCGTAACTTTTTTCCTTTTATTGTCTGTTTGTTAACTGGTCTCGTTAATTAAAGGTTAAAGATGACATTATTTTTGTCAAGGAAAGGTGTCAAAAGGGATTGGTGTCGCAAAATCTATTGTTTTTAAAGAATTCGTTATGACTTTACTGGCTTCGACACGGGTTTTTCACAAAAAGTAAATTAATATTTGATTTTTTTTGTATTTGACGTTCTTTTTGTGGACGTAAGACTCGTTCTGGATAATTGCAGGTCTCAGGGGTTTAATTGGAAGAATAAACGAACCTATTCTTCTTTTCATTTTGTAATTAATTGCTTTCATGTCTTTGGAAATAAATTTTTTTTCGATAAAAACAAGTATTACATAATCTTGCTTTTTTTTCTTTTTGGTCCAATTGTTACCTAGTTTCATTAATGAGAGGTCACATAATACATTTCTAGGGAGGGAGTCAAAAGGGATTGGTGTCACAAAGCCTAATGTTTTATGAGAATTTGCTATGACTTTACTGACTTCCACACGGGTTTTTCACAAGAAAAAAGTAAATGAGTTTTTGATTTTTGTCATATTTGACGTTCGTTTTGTAGACGTAAGACATATTGTGGATAATTGAAGGTCTCAAGGGCTTTCTTTGGAAGAATGGTTGAACGTATTCAAATTTTTCATTTTGTAATTAACGGCTTTTATGTCTTTGGAAATAAATTTTTTTCGAAAAAAAACAAGTATTACAAAGTTTTGAATTTTTTTCCTTTTTGTCTAATTGTTGCTTATTTTCAATAAAGAGCGGCCACAAAATACATTATCAGTGTTCGACGAAGGTGCAATCGAACATATTTTGGGGTCCAAAGTATGGCTTTACGGCTTCCAAAGCATTTTCTGGCAAGTTTCAAACGATTTTTGTTTGTTGTCTATTTGTTGTTCTTTTTGTAACTGCATAAAAAATTGAATACCCAGAGTTCTTAATTCCCTCCTATAGAAGCATTGGCAATTGTAAACCATATGAAATATATTAGTTGATTCCGGATTTTCTAACTTTAAAGTATATTCTTTTTTGTCTAATTGTTACCAAGCTTTGTTATGCACTGGTGAATAATCGTTTTTGTCCGGTGAATTACAAGTTATTTTGCTTATTTTCAGTTTTATCTGACGCTATTTTGACTTTGTTATTAAGTTTTGTTTTTTTAAAACGGACATAAATTTTTTGATGTAATTAATGTTTGTTGTTGTTGTTTGATTTTGCCGTTCGTCTTCGCTCGTTTTCTCAATATCGGCATATCTCATCAATCTAATGCATTATTTTTTACTCCACTGAGTTATTTGCTTTGGAGGCTATCTTTTCGTTCATACACCAGTTTTTTTTGAAAAATACTTGAATTTTTTGTTTTTCCATCTGTTCCTCATTTGGTAGACAATTATGCCAAAATTGTGGATGAGCGGGGTCGGAACTTTATGTGCGATCGCACATTGCCGACCCGCCTTGTTGTAGCTTAGGCATCTAAGGTCGAATAGCTTTTTTTGCGAAAGATCCTGTCTTTGAAATCGACGAAGTGGCAAGGTGTTGGACCGGGATAGGCTGGTTGCAATCGCATGGCATTAAATGTAAACATCAATTTTTGTCTCTGCGAGGACAATTTTGATTTACAAAAACTGCAAATTCTATTATAGGTTCAAAAGACGTTGCTCTTCCAAAAACTGAAAGGCAAAGAAAACCTCTGAAATGTTTCATATTCTAGTGAAATCTTTGTCAAACAAAGAACCATAACGTTTGATCCTTGTGTGTTCTAACCCGCAAGCAAACGAAAGGCGATCCAATTTAATAATTCTATGACAGACTTTGGCATTCGTCATTAACTCAATTGCATTCGTGCAGTCAATAAGGAGTGGGAAAAATTGAATTAAATGACAGTTCGACAAACGAAAAACAGTTCGACAAACAGTTCGAAAAAGATGAAGACACACTAATTATAAAAGTTTGCCCTGCAATTGTTCACGACGGAGAATTCTAACGCAAACTGCTCAATGAGATATTTATACCCAACAAGCTTTGGAAATTGCGATCAATAAAGGGAGGTAGATAACCGAATTGAATGACAAATTCGACGAACTCGCTGTTTCACCTTTCAGGCCCCACTCAATTCTTAACAAACTTCAACGCAATCGCCCTGCGAATGCAACGTTTTGTCAACAATCTCCAAAAACAAAACAAACTAACAATGGCCTACAGTTTGCTCTAATTGTGGATTGAAATAGATCTCTAAACATTTTAGTACGTTCCAAGTTTTAGGAAAACCATGCAGTAAATAAGGCCTTAAGAATCATTTCGCTAATATCTACCTCAAAGCAAACAAAATCATCTAGTAAGCCCACTAAAACCTAAAATCAACAAGGCGGCTCAGCAATGTGCGATGGCACATAAGGTTCCGACCCCGCCCATCCACAATTTTGGCATAATTGTCTACCAAATGAGGAACATATAGAAAACCCAAAATTAATTTTTTGGGAATCCCAAAAAACCCAAAAAAGCCCAAGTATTTTTCAAAAAAATTGTGTATGAACGATAAAATAGCCTCCAAAGCAAATAACTCAGTGGAGTTTGCTAACTTTATTCGTTGAATATCAAAGATGCAGCATTTATTTTTGATTTTTTAACTTACAAAATATCTATATCAATAACATTCCAAATATTAAATATTCCTAACGGACAATCCGCACCAGCAGGACTTGTTCTGTACCAATCGTTGACCGTTACAATCCAAAAATAATTCGGATTGTCGTCAGTCGCTTTTTTATAAAAAAAAAATCGATAAATCGATCTTTTTGTATTAATTAGATAAGAACCATTCAAATCAAAGCCAACTAGTTATAGGTCTATTGGCTTCCTAAATAACTCAAAATGTTTTTATCTAGTTGATTGGTTGAAAGCTTATGGTCAGTTTGACTTTTAAAATATTTGATTTTTAAATAAAAAATGGCTTATTGAACTTTTCCTCCATTTTTCTCCTAAATTGCTCATTTTGTAGCTTAGTGTCAGCAATCAAAGAGTGATCCTTCTTTCTGCTGAATTCAAAATTAGTCTTTATTGCATTTTGAGGCCTTAAGTTATGATGTTCAGGCTTTGATACTACTAGATTTCACAATGTTTTTTTAATTTTTAGGTATTTGCCAATTTTTCATGTTTTCTGGTTTTGTCAAATTATCACGTTATTGTCAACATATAAAACATTTTTCGCATTAAAAATAACGCACAAAAGATAATATTTAAATCTTTAAAGATATAGATTGGGGTTCTTTACCGCTTTGACAGTTCTTTTTCGAAGAATTTAATTGAATTTTTTAATTTTGTCTTTTTAACTGTCGTTCTTACTTTGTCTTTTTAGTCGTATTTAAATTCCTGTACAATGACCAAGTTTGATTGGGTTTTACTGGAAGAGTGAATGAGCCGATGTTCTGATATTAGAAGATAGATAATGGCTTTGATGACTTTGAAAACAATTGTTTTCCAAAAATGAAAAAAAAACATTTCAACTTCGCAATTTTTTTCCTTTTATTGTCTGTTTGTTAACTGGTCTCGTTAATTAAAGGTTAAAGATGACATTATTTTTGTCAACGAAAGGTGTCAAAAGGGATTGGTGTCGCAAAATCTATTGTTTTTAAAGAATTCGTTATGATTTTACTGGCTTCGACACGGGTTTTTCACAAAAAAAATAAATTAATATTTGACTTTTTTTCATATTTGACGTTCTTTTTTCGGACTTAAGACTCGTTCTGGATAATTGCAGTTCTCAAGGTTTTCATTGGAAGAATAAACCTATTCTTCTTTTCATTTTGTAATTAATTGCTTTCATGTCTTTGGAACTAAATTTTTTTTCGATAAAAACAAGTATTACATAATCTTGCTTTTTTTCTTTTTGGTCCAATTGTTACCTAGTTTCATTAAAGAGAGGTCACATAACACATTTCTAGGGAGGACATCAAACGGGATTGGTGTCACAAAGCCTAATGTTTTAAGAGAATTCGCTATGACTTTACTGACTTCCACACGGGTTTTTCACAAGAAAAAAGAAAATGAGTTTTTGATTTTTGTCATATTTGACGTTCGTTTTGTAGACGTAAGACATATTCTGGATTTGCAGGTCTTTGTTGTATTTGTTGTAGCTTAGGCATCTAAGGTCGAATAGCTTTTTTCGCGAAAGATCCTGTCTTTGAAATCGACGAAGTGGCAATGTGTTGGATCGGGATAGGCTAGTTGCAATTGCATGGCATTAAATGTAAACATCAATTTTTGTCTCTGCGATGACAATTTTGATTTAAAAAAACTGCAAATTCTATTATAGGTTCAAAAGACGTTGCGCTTCCAAAAACTGAAAGGCAAAGAAAACCTCTGAAATGGTTCATTTTCTAGTGAAATCTTTGTCAAACAAATAACCATAACGTTTGATCCTTGTGTGTTCTAACCCGCAAGCAAACGAAAGGCGATCCAATTTAATAATTCTATGACAGACTTTGGCATTCGTCATTAACTCAATTGCAATCGTGCAGTCAATAAAGAGTGGGAAAAATTGAATTAAATGACAGTTCGACAAACAGTTCGAAAAAGATGAAGACACACTAATTATAAAAGTTTGCCCTGCAATTGTTCACGACGGAGAAATCTAACGCAAACTGCTCAATGAGATATTTATACCCAACAAGCTTTGGAAATTGCAATCAATAAAGGGAGGTAGATAACCAAATTGAATGACAAATTCGACGAACTCGCTGTTTCACCTTTCAGGCCCCACTCAATTCTTAACAAACTTCAAAGCAATCGCCCTGCGAATGCACCGTTTTGTCAACAATCTCCAAAAACAAAACAAACTAACAATGGCCTACAGATTGCTCTAATTGTGGATTGAAATAGATCTCTAAACATTTTAGTACGTTCCAAGTTTTAGGAAAACCATGCAGTAAATAAGACGTTAAGAATCGTTTCGCCAATGTCGACCGTAAAGCAAACAAAATCATCTAGTAAGTCCACTAAAACCTAAAATCAACAAGGCGGCTCAGCAATGTGCGATGGCACATAAGGTTCCGACCCCGCCCATCCACAATTTTGGCATAATTGTCTACCAAATGAGGAACATAAAGAAAACCCAAAAATAATTTTTTGGGAATCCCAAAAAACCCAAAAAAGCCCCAGTATTTTTCAAAAAAATTGTTTATGAACGATAAAATAGCCTCCAAAGCAAATTACTCAGTGGAGTAAAAATTGAAGATGCCAATATTAAGAAAGCGAGTCAAGACGAACAGCAAAATCAAACAACAACAACAACAACAAACATTAATTACATCAAAAATTTGTTGTCCGTTTTTAAAAACAAAATTTAATAACAAAGTCAACATAACGTCAGATTAACCGAAAACTAAACAAAATAACTCATAAATCACCAGAAAAGATATGGACCAGTCCAAAAAAAGGTTTGGTAACAATTAGACAAAAAAGAACAAAAACAGTAAAGTTAAAAAATTCGCTTATTTTCTAAAACAATTAACTTCAAAGTAATTAAAACCATTAGAAATCAAGTAAAATATCCCAAAGGTTTACGATTACCAATGCTTCTATAGAAGGGCATTAGGACCTGTCCTTATTCATTTCTTTAAGCGGTTAAAAAGAACAACAAAAAACAACAAACAAAAATTCAATTGAAAATTGCCAGAAAACGCTGTCAAAACCGTCAAGCCATATTTCGGCCCTCAATATATATATATATTCTTTTGCGCCTTCTTCAAACACCGATAATGTAGTATTTGCCCATTTACGAGTGAGACCAGGTAACAAGTAGACAAAAAAGAGAAAAGGGCAAAAGTATGTAATAATTTTGATTTTTTTCGAAACAAAATTATATCAAAAGTCATGAGAAACATTAATTACAAAATAAAATATTTACATAGGGTCGTTTATTTATCCAAAGGAATTCCTTGAGACCTGCAATTATCCAGAATAATTCTTGGGTCTACAAAAAAAACGTCAAACATGACAAAAATCAAATTAATTTACTTTTTTTGTGAAAAACCGATGTCGAAGTCAGTAAGGCCATAACGCATTCTATAAAAAAAAATAGATTTTGGGAAATCAATCCCGTTTGATGCCTTGCCTTGACACCCACATTGTCAAATTTGACCTGTAATTAACCAGATTAGGTACCAAAAAGAAAAATAAAAAGAACAAACTTGCGAAGTTAAAAAGTTTTTTATTTTTAGTTTTGGAAAACGATTGTCTTCAAAGTCATGAAAGCCATCAGCTATCTTCTGATATCAGAATATCGGCTCGTCTATTTTTTCATAAAAAGTCAGTGAAACCTGTCACTATACAGGAAATTTCATACAACTGAAATGACAAATTAAAAATGACAAAATCAAGAAATTCAATTAATTTCTTGAAGAAAGAAGTGTCGAGGCCGTTAAACGATAATCTATATCTTCAAGGATTTTATTATGTTCAATTGTGTTTCATTTTGAACGCTAATAATGTGATATGAGAACTGTCAGTAATGTGATAGTGTGACTAGAAAACGTGAAAAAATGACAAATTTCTAAAAACAAAAAAAATCTGAAACCTAATTGTATCAAAGCCAGAAAACAATAACTTGAGGCTTAAAAACGCAATCGAGACTAAATTTCCAATCATTAGAATGAAGAAGCTTTCTTTCTCTGCTGACACTCAGCTGCAAGTTGACCAAATTAAGAAAAAAAATGAGGAAAAGTTCATTTAGCCATAATATATTTAAAAATCAATTATTTTCAAAAGTCAAAACGATCATAAACTTTCATGTAAAAAACTAAATGCATTAGCTTGGAGTTTCATAGGAAGCCAGTTGGACCTATCAATCCTGAGCTTTCATTTGATAAGTTCTGTTCTTTATTGTTAAAAAAAATGTCTTTTTTCAAAAAAAGACCGACTGATTGCAATCGGAAATCTTTTTGGATTGTAACAGTCCAAGACTGGCCCAAAACTAGCCCTGCTAATGCTTATTGTCCGTGAGGAACTATTGATTTTTGAATATTGTAGATAACGATAATTTGTAAGTTGAAAACTCAAAAAAAAATTCTGCATTTTTGATAATAAACGAGTTAAGCTAGCAAAAAACGGCAAAGTTTTAATTACAGATTTAATTACAGCGGAAGCTGAAGTAGGAATAGCCCCCTTCTGAGTCTACAAAAATTGTGTTAGTGTTGTTTGGGGTTGTAGTGCCGGTAAATTTTATCAAAGTGGACTAAAGTAGCTTACTTCGTGCTGTTTTTTGATTTTTAAATATTTATCCAGAGTTTTTGACCAAAAAAATTAGATTAGAATAATCAACAAGGCTTTTTTGTCCTTAAAAATAAAATCAACGACACTATTCTTAAAAATTTCATCAAATTTTAGCAAAATTAAAAATTTCGGAAAATGTGAAAAAAACAACGTGAATTTACTCTACTTTTTTCAGAAGTTTAAACCTCGATAACTCCCTGTAGAAAACGAAAATAAAAAAAATCTTTTGAATTCCATATTCTACGCTGGACGAGCTTTCTAATGATACCAGTCTCAACTCTCTACGATGAAAATATCGATCGGCGAAAATTGACTGAACAAAAAAAAACCCATTTGAGTATATAGTTCCTCCCCCCTCAAGAGGGTTCGGAACAATAAAGTCGAAAATACTTACTAAGATCGAAATCTGGAAAAGAAATAAAAGTAAACGAGTTTGAAATTCATATGATCCTTATACGCCAAATACCTACAAAGCCGACAATAGCTACAATTAAAACAATACAGACAACAATTGCGTTAAGTTGTAGCTGAAAATCAAAATTCTCAGTTTGCAAAGCTTTTGAATTTGAAAAATCGTCTTGAAAAGTCATCAGTTTTAGTGGATATCACCAGCCTTTGCACCCTTTTTAACAAAACTCTACCATACAAAATAACCAAATAACCAAAATAACCAAAAATGACTTACCAGCGGACGTATTCGAGTGGTTGGATCAGCCAAAACGAAGATCAAATGTAGCGAGAGGATAAAGTTGAAAGTATAGAAATATTGATTGTCGACAACTATTACGCACTGATCTTTTCACTTCTACTACTACAATTTTTCTTTAGAACTCGCACTTCAAAATGTATGTATGCTCAATCTGTCAATTAACTGTTGGAAAACTTTTACAGTGCTGGAATATACAAGCGAGACTGAATTTTTTCCTTTATTCAACATTTTTTAGTTCAAATCTTTTTTCACCCATCGTACAGAAAAAAGGAATCAGAACTTTGTATCTCTTAGATGATAAAATTGGTTTATTTTTAAATAAAAAAATCTATTATAGGTTTGAAAAACCTTGAATTAAAAAAAATCGGAAAAAGAGGAGAAAAAAACGTGGGTTTTTGATGTGCATATTAAAATGCAAATTAACCCGGAGGTTGGTGGCAGAGCAAATCAGTGCTGAATCAGTCTAGAGAAATTCTGTTTTTAGGATGACCAGTACTCTGTTCATGTCACAATTTACACTGGCTAGTCTTGATTTTTGAGCAAAATTTAGTTCATGAAAAATAATATGTTCAGCTTAACTCCCGCCAACAAGGTTTGCTTTATAAGGGATTCGAACTTCCGCGTGGGTACTTGTAACATTTAATTTGCGTAGCAAGCCGTAACCACTAAGCTAAATGGGTTTTGTGGTAATTGTCTAAACTAGCTTATGTATAATTAGTGTGTATACTACTATAGTAACTACCAATTATAAGCTACAAAAGCATCACATTACTCTGCTCAGATTTATTTTTGGGGAAAGGGTAATTTTCAGACTATACAGGATAATTTTAGCCTGAGCGAAATCTATGACCTGAATATAATCATAATGAAGAGAAACTGCACATAAAGAAACTTAAAATAACCTGGAGATGCAATATTTCAGAACTGAATTTTGTTTTTACTAATGAAATATACTGGTTCAGCGCTGAAATGCTCTGATACTCAAGTTCGGAAAAGTGTTTGCACAAACTATCTTAGTAAAGTATCTAGTTATCTCGTTATTAGTTCACACTTATTTGTTTAAATTTTTATATAAAAGAGAAGTTTTCAAACATCAAAAATACTGAACAAAAGACAAAAATTGTCCTTGCACGGGTTTTTCCCCCAAGATGGCGACTAATTTACGCTTTAACATTTTTTAGTTAAATAGACTTCCAATTTAACTATAACAAAACAAATAATGCTAATTTAATCGAAAAACTGAACAGAAACCGAGATTATAACGATGAAAAAGAGAAAAGAAATATTTCAGTCCATATATTTTCTTTGAAATCTTTAAAAACCTCAAGTGCTTTGTAGTTTCGTACTAACATTCTTAAAATCTGCAAATAAACTTATCTGCAAATCTGCAAAAGCTAGAAAACAGGAAGAACAATCTTTATTCATTTTTCTAGAGAAAGAGAGAAAGATGAAGTGATTAGTTGAAAAATGTGTTTGTCAGGTTTCTTGGTGCTTTCTCCGGCTTCTTGAAGAAAAAGGTTTGAAAGTCTTTTTAGACTTCTGTATAACAGGCGGGTTATAACAGGCTCCGTGCCAATCATGCATGCGGACACCAAAAACTGAGAAAAAAGTAGTAAGTAATTTCTTTAAGCAAAAGATCTACAAAAATAAAAGCTGATTTTATCCAAAAAAAGAATTGTTTTTTTTCAATTTGATATTCTGTTGATAGTTCTTGATGGTTCTGATAACTTTCTGAATTTAGCTCACTACCGGCCTCATGTTGACATAATTAATTTGAGTCAAAACCAAACTTCAGAAAACTTAAGAAGTGGAGATATTGTTTAAATTTTGACTTCATATAAAAACATATTTTTGATACAGAAATATTTTCTATAAAAGTTTGTAAATTCTTTCGCATATTTAAAAAATACATTGTTAAATTTCCGTGACTTTATCGATTTAGTATGACACCAAAAATAACAGAAGTAGGTATTTTAGGGGAGCTCTATACCCTAACAAGAGGAAGGGTAACCGCTTGAGGAAAAAACAAAAATAAATGTTTTCTTTTTCAAAAAACTTGAAGTCAGATACAAATTGATTTAATTACTTGCGTTAACAAATGGTTTTTCTTCCATTCGCAGTCTTATTTAATGAAAGTTCAATAGGATTTCTTTATCAGATTTCATTTGAAATAAAAAAATTGTTAAAATTTATTGAGATGTTTTGTTGAAGGTTTTTTTTTCCTAAATTGCTGCAATAACTAGTGAAAAAAACCTATTCCTGTTAATTGAACTTTCTGTAGGTCTACAATTAGCCCAAATGATCACATATTCAAAATCTTACCACCAGAGCAGAAAAGAAGACATTTATCAGCAAAATAAAACTAAAAAGAGTGATATCTTTGTCGACACAGTAACGTTCCTATAAATTTGATATTGCTTGACGTAATATAATTTGATATTCTTGACATACTTTATCCAGCTGACTGAATAATCAATTTACAGAATCCAGCAGTTTGGGTTAATTTTTTAAAATAAAAAATGTCAGTATTACAGTTAGAAAACGTCAAAAACCTTACCTTCGTACTTTTTTGTGTTTTTTCTTGCATATAAATTGTTTGAAAAATGGTTAATGTCCCATTAAAATGTGTGGGCAATAAAAGTATTTTGAAAGATACTCCATCCCCAAACAAAAGAATGTCATTTTTGTGAAGAAATGTTTCTACTAGATTTTCTTCTGGAGTCAGCTTGATTGGTACACATATAATCAGTCGGTCATAATTTAAGTGAATAAAAATTTTAAGAGAAAAATTGGTTTTCATCTCTTTGCTATTTCTAGAGTATAAACTGGTGGCTGCACTTTTTTGATGTAAATTACTGTGTTTGCCTCAGGTAAACAACCTTCGTGACTTATTGCTCTTGTTGACTGTCTGAAAATCTGTTTTATAATGGAAATTGATTGACAATGCATGTGGTTTTGTTCCTGAAAAAACTAATCGCGGGTTCTGAATTTTTCAGTTTTCATATCAAGGCAAAAAGAAAGTTGTAATCAAGGTCGCTCCTGAATAATTGCTTCAACTTTAGCTTCGCAATACTGATATTCCAAAGAAATTTTCCTCTCAAAATCAAGAAAAGTTGTTGAAACTTGGGACGTGCGTTGGAACATTGTGCTACTCAAACTCTCACGAGCCGTATTTTAGGTTTTCTTCTACGAAAAACATCTTAATAATTAGGTTCTTTTCAGCGCCGTTTTTGCATATTGCTTTTGACCTTAAAGAGCTTAGAATCTTATTCTCTTGTGTCTGAAACAACACTAATTCTTCCACTATGCCACCAGTTCAAAAACTAAACGTTTAATTTAATTATGAACAGCTGGAACTTTTTGTCAGAAAAGCGCAAAGGGCTGCCGAAAAATTAGGCTTGCGCTGGAAAAAGCTGAGAATTATGCAAGAAATAAGCTGAAAAGCATATCAACTCATTCAGTGCTTTTGTTGCAAATTTTCAGCACTTTCAGCGCATTTTTTACACAATTATGCGCTGATATGCGCTAACCCCCTTATCCGGTCCTCCATATACTCAGACGAGGCCTGATTCTTTGAACCGCGGAGCAAATTTGGTTTAAGGTATATTAAGGAACTTTTCTGCCACGGCCCCTTAATTGTGGTTATTAGAGTTAACCAGTTAACTAGAAAAAGGCAAACCCTTCTCTTGCTCATTTTTAGCACATTTTTCCGAGTTGTAAATTAAAGCTTTTACCCCCCCCCCCCCCCACCTTGGCGAAGTCTTGCAAGTCTAAAAACGTCCAAAATAGGTCCGGAAAGCACGTTACAATATCAAAATAGCACATGTGTGCATCTCGAGGGGGGTTGGGGGGGGGGGGGGTAAAAGTTATATCGTCAGCTCGGAATGGGGACGAGGGAGGGTCCGAATAAATCAGAATTCAAGAGGAGACATAGTCCAACGTACACATGTACTCAAAGTTATCAGGATATGAGGAACCAGAAGTGATTGTGGAGTGAGAGATGTCTTTGATGTCCAGAGCCACAAAACACCTGTTCACTTCAATCCTAGCTTGCTGCCATTCCCTACGAGAGGTAGAGTACTTCGGCTCAGTGCTATAGATGCTCCCACCCCACAACACGTAGCTAGGGTCACCACCCTGCTGTTCAAAGTAGGTGAGAGTGGGTGCCCCGTTTTGTCCCCACTCACAGTACACTGTAATTTCGTATCCCCTGATTTTGATCGGATATCGCTTACTTGCCGCTGAAATATGGTTCAAATTCTGGAACTCCTCCGTCAACACTCCAAATTTATGTGGTGTAATTTTGCTATGTACTGGCAACTGTCGGGAAACGCTTGGTGGGTGGGAAGGTGGGGGGGGGGGGGGGGGGGGGGGTTAGTTGTTTGTCTTCAGTTTCATTACCTTAGCGGAGAAAACAGAAAAAGATAGAAAATTCATGGATTCAAATAAATTCAAAAGAATGCTTTGGTATCGTCGGGTTCGAAACCGTAAGAGAGATTTGGAAAGTTAGTTTTCGTTTTCTCCGTTATTGTCGTTTTGCAAAACAAGAAAAAATCAGCTTTTTATCTCTGCAGTTGTTTCTTCAAGTTTGGTCTAAAATTTTCAACTCGGCGGCATTTTAGATTGACTTGATGAAAATGTAGTGAACTGACGTGTGAATGATAATCTGTCGTGTTCAATTTGACAGTCAGTGGTCTCCCCGTTGAGAGTCTCTTTAACCCAGTACCACCGGAGACTAGAGCTGTCTGGCTCAGAGGGGTAGTTGTCACAGTCTAACCTCTTGATAGCCTCCGGGTAATAACCTACTCCATATTTGTTGTAACCCCTGCATTCACGTGCATTCTCCTGCAACCCAATCAACGAACAAAACTGAGACCAGTTGACTCAAATCATGTAATTGAGAGGGCGCGAAAACGCATTGGTTATCGGATCTTTCCCATTGTAACCCCCCCCCCCCCCGGGGGGGGACTTGTAATAGGAATTCTCCCCTATCATTGGGTGAGATTGAATGAAGGACCGCCCTCTGGTTGGGCGAATGAAAATGTTATTTCGGTTAAGCGCCGATTGCTTGCGACAACTATAGTTATGGGGGCAATGTATTGATAATGGACAACACCAGTCAGATATCTCTACGTTCAGCTTAAATTAACAGGTTTCGTTATAAGGATCATTTTTAGTTCATATATTCTTTAATAAACCTAAATAAGTCAAAGGCTTTTTTGTAGAAATGAATGCTGAAACTTTGTGGCCACAAATGGCCCACCCAATTTGATGAAAATTTGTTTATTCACCTTGAAAAACGAATAAAATTTTGACCTATTAATCACAGTTTATTTGTAAGTAATGGTTAAGTGACTCTGCTTGAAGTCACTGAGAACTTCTGGCGTTTATCGAGAACCGCGAAGCAGTTCGAGATATTAAGTCAGAATTTCGAAGTGACTTCTGCAGAGTCACTTAACCATGCTTAAAACACGAAACGCGCACGTTTTAAAATGACGAAATTCAAGGGAAGTCAACTTCTGGCATTTTAAAATGTGCACGTGAGTGTTTTAATTATTCAGTGAAGAGCTAACGCAGAAGCTGAAGGCAACGCAGTCCGTGAATCCCATGCAAATTGCGAAACAGGAATCCAGATCAATTGCAAAATAGCTGAACAGGGGAGCAATCCCAAACGCCTTCAGGCAAGGGCACTCCTCCACAAACCCAGACAAGTCCACAGCATTTGCAATACCCACAAAATAAAATAAACTCAACAAAAGCCAGCCTTTCAATGATAAACTTTGCTTTGTGATTTGACCGTGCATCATAGCGTGAATCGCAAAACTTTTTTACATGAAATATTCCATTTAAGTTAAACTTAACTCAAATAATTTTCGAAAATCAAATCCGCATACTTTTCTTTTTTTTTATTTAGATAGTTTAATTAAGATACTGAGATACTAGTTAGTTAGAAACTTGTTCAATTAAGAAACTAAGTTACGAATAACAGCCAAAATGTCATTCTATATAAAATACGCAGCAAAGGTTTAAAAAATCATAAAACGATGTATCACTTAAAGAATGCTACCAAAATTAGGTGCAATTTCGGTCCGTTACATGATAATAATTCTAGTACCAAAAATGAACATTGTGACAACAAACAAATATGTGTATTTGCATTTAAATATGAATTTCCTTCCGGAAAAAGTCATATCCGCAAGCATGATTTTCAATTCCACGTGTACCAGGTGTTTCATCCAATCAAAACATTCATATGGCCTCCTCTGGCTTTCCCGGATCGAGCTGTGAGAGGAACTAACTTGACAGTTTTGTAAGAATTGCTTTGAACGTGAGCAAGTTATGTACGAAATGTGCTGAAATGTTCTGAAAGTTTAGTCGAAACTGCTGTGCTTAAAGTCTTAGTAGTTTGAAGTTTCATAAGGAAAAAAAGGTGAAGGGTTTTCTAAAATTGAATAAAAAAGAAAAACCAAACGAAATAGAGGCAAACCCAAAACACACAAACGAGAACTTGAACGAAAAAATATGGATCAGCTTTTGACTGAAACTTCTTTTTTGGCGCACAAACTAACAAGGAGGCTCGGTAATGTGCGTTTGCACATAAAGTTCCGACCCCGCTCATTCATATTTTTGGTATAATTGTCTATCAAATGAGGAACAGATAGAAAACCCCAAAGTATTTTTCAAATCAAGTTGGCGTATGAACGAAAAGATTGCCTCCAAAGCAAACAATTCAGTGGAGTAAAAAAAGACGCATTAGATTGACAAAATCTGCCATCATTAAGAAAGCGAGTCACGATGAACAGCAACAACAACAACAACAACAACAACAACAACAACAACAACAACAACAACAACAAACATAAATAACATCCAAAACTTTATGTCAATATAAAAAAAACTTGAGAACAAAGTCAAGATGGCAACAGAAACAACTGAATTTGAACAAAATAAATTGTATTTTACTCAAAAAGACATGGGACAAGTCCATAATAAGGCTTTATTCGTTTCAGGTGTTTATTCGCTCTAGGCGTTTATTTGTCTTTATTGGGGTTTTAGTTAGTTATTCGTCCAAAGGAAGCCCATGACACCTGCAATTATTCAGAATGTTTTACGTCAACAAAACAACGTCAAATATGACAAAAATCAAAGATTAATTTACTTTTTTGAGAGAAGCCCGTGTCGCAGCCAGTAAAGTCATAACCAATTCTTTAAAAAAAAAACATTTGGGTTTGTACCTGTGCGCCTTACCTTGATGCCAATAATGTCATATATGACCTGTAATTAAAGAGACTAGTAATGAAAATCATTAGATATCAACTGAAAATGTCCAACAGATATATGATTAGCTATGTTTCTACAGGAGGGCATTAAGAACTGTCATTGTTCAAGTTTTTATGCGGTTACAAAAAGAACAACAAATAGAGATAATAAACAAAAATTCAATGAAATTCAAAGCCAAAAACCGAAAAACCATACTTTGCAACTCAAAACTTGTTTGAGTATGCTTTATCCGAACGCCGATAAGGTGATATTTGACCTCTCATAAAAAAGGTAACAAGTAGACAAAAAAGAAAA
Source organism: Convolutriloba macropyga (assembly GCF_964194025.1). Classification (NCBI taxonomy): domain Eukaryota; kingdom Metazoa; phylum Xenacoelomorpha; order Acoela; family Convolutidae; genus Convolutriloba; species Convolutriloba macropyga. The sequence continues at coordinate 15,986 of NW_027453670.1, read as the reverse complement.
ATATGGCAAAATTAAAAAATATTTTTGTATTTTTCGAAAAAATAATTTTCAAAGTCATGAAAGCCATTAGCTAACAAGCAAAAAATTAAACAGGTCTATTTATTTGTCCAAAAGAAGCCCTTGAGATCTGTAATTATTCAGAATATGATTTACGTCTGCAAAATAACGTCAATTATGACCAAAATCAAAAATTAATTTACATTTTTGAGAGAATTTCTTGTCGAAGCCAGTAAAGTCATAACAAATTCTTTGAAAAACATTTTAGTTTTTACCCTTTTACCTTACCTGGATGCCCATAAGGTCAAATATGACCTGTAATTAACGAGAGTAGGTAAAAAGTAGACAATATAAAGTAAAAATGCCAAGTTATGAAGTCTTTTCTTTTAATTTGTGAAAACAACTGTTTTCAAAGTCATGAAAGCCACTAGCTATCTAATAAAAGCAGAATATCGGCTCATCCATCTATTCCTCCATAAACAGCTGAGATGAACTGTCATTCTCCAGGAGGTTTCATACGACTGAAAAGACAAAGTGAAAACAACAATTAAAAGCAAAAGTAAAAAAATTCAACACAATTCTTCAAGAAAGTGGTGTGGAAGCCGTTAAAACTGCAATCTATACCTTTAAAGATTTTGATATTTTCTATTCTGCCTTATTGTTAATGCCAACAATTTGATATTTGAACTGTCAATCAGGTGAAAATGTGACAAAACGAGAAAAACCGTGAAAATAGGCAAATGTCTGAAAATAAAAAAAACTTCGAACACCAGTTGTATCAGAGATAGAGTACCATAACAAAAAGAGTAAGCCACAAAAAAGATCAACTGTTAATGCAGTGGAAAAAATAAGCATTCTTTCTTTGCTGACACTAAGCTACAAATTGAGCAGATTAGGAAAACAAGAGTGGCGAAGTTCAAAAATTTCAATGTATATTGTTTATTAAAAAATTAATATTTTTCAAAGTCAAAACAACTATAAGAATCGGGTTTCAAAAAATGCAAAAATTTGACACTGCTCAGGACTTCAATTGGACCTATCACCAGTGAGCTTTGATTTGAATTGTTCTGTTCTTTAATTAATATAAAGATTGATTTTTTTCTTATAAAACAGACTGACTAATTACAATCCCAAAAATTTTTGTATCGTAACCGTCCAAGATTGATCCAAAACTAGCTTCGCTAATGCTGACGGTCCATTAGGAACACTTTTTCAAATGTTTGAGTTATATATATTTTAGTTAAAACAAAAAATAAATGCTGTTGTTTTGATAACCATCGAGTGAAGTTAGCAAAATCACAGCACAGTATTAATTGCACAGCAGTGTTAATCAGTGTTAGTGGTTTTTGAGTGTTTATTTGCAGCAAATTTAAAGAACTTATATCGTTCAAATTTTAATGAAAAAAATGAATTATGAATTATTTAATCAAAAGTCGTGCCAAAAAAATCAAAACAAAATAGTTAATAATACTTTTTGGTCATTGAAAATAAAATCAACAACACTTTTTGTGACAGCTTTAACATACTTTAACAAAATTGACGAAAATTTAGGCAAAAAAAGTGTTGCGGCTGCTCAAGAATCTCAGCGGAACCGATATATCACAACCTGGTTCTCGAGTTTTACGCCGGCCTGGTTCTTCAGCACGAGATTGAACATAGATTATCACTTATGATTTTCTAAACTTCAATCAACAAAATTAAAGTTAGTCCTTTAAATACGTCCGAACGACTAATTATTTATGCGAGATCGTTAGTCAATCGAACCCTGTGAAGAACCGGGCCGGCGTAAAACTCGAGAACCAGGCTGTGATAAAAGTAATAAAAATAAGTCAAATCGGTCTAATATTCACAAAAATTTAAACATCAATAACTCGTTTCAGAAAAAGAAATTGAAAAAAAATCTTTTTATTTCAATATTCTACGCTGCATGGGCTTTTTAATGATACCACACACAACTCTCTACGATGAATTTATCGAGCGCTCAGAATTGCCTGAACAAACAAAACCATTTGAGTATATACCCCCCCCCCCACAATCAAGAGGTTTCGGAACAATAAATAGTCAATTTTGTTTTGTTCTTATCCATTCTATGCTTGCTGGGTAATTAAGTACAAATTCCGGGTAGCTAACGATTTTTAACCTCTTCATAGGTTCTTGATGTTAGAAATATTACTATAATAATAAATACATGTGTTTCTGCGTAATCGCAGTGGAGCAGCTTTAGGCTTTCAGTCTGCAGTGTATTAACAGAGCCTGTTCTCAGCTGTCCTTTCTCAATTATTCCCCACATCTCAGACTGTTCATTTGGTGATACTGATCTTCGAAGCCGTAAGATTCACATACTTAACTTAATTCTTTTCATAAATCGCGGTCAATTGTTAAGAATACAATGAGTGAACTCGGGCCGGGAAAAAACCACGGAAAAAACCCTCACTTCATCTGAGATAGGAAATAAACCCCCAAGCAAATAAACATTCACTGAAATAAACCCCCTCGGAAATAAACCCACTTTTCAAATTGAATTTCGGTCTGCACATTTATTCACAAGACCCACTTAAGTGATGAAAAAGGAGGCTTAATAAGAAAATAGTTAATTTTTGAATTTTGAGTGGCGGAAGCATAGGATTAGACATTGACATTTAAAAAATCTCGAGAAATTAAATCAAAAACGGGCAAATTTGTTAACGAGCAGGTTTTGAAATACTACAAATTCGTTCAGTGAGAAACAATTACTCATCTCTTAATTAACATGATGGTTGAAAGAACCCAATTTTTAGTTAAAATTTTAGGAGGAGATTCTAGTTCTAGCATTATTTTTTCATTAAAGAGAAGTAATTCAATTACCATGTATTGTTCTTCAAAACAACAGTTTCAACAGAATTGTTATGATGAACTGAAATCAATCGATTGCAGGAAAAACGAAGAACAGGTGAACAGTTGTTTTGAAATTACTGCAGAAAAAAAGTTTGGATATCCAAACTTCAATCGGACTTTAAGGTAAAATTTAAGGCAAATTGATCTCAGCCGGAAATTTTTTGAGGGCACATATTGTTTAAATCTAAAACGTTGGATCGATTGCTGATAGACAGGGTTATCTTTCGCCATTTACTTCAAAGTTTCCGCCGCGTTGCTCACAACTGTCTCCAGCACTTTTTTCTTCAGATGTAATCGAAAGTTCTGATTTAAAGTTTACCCGAGAGATTGTCACGTTAATGTGCTCTGAGCTTCCACACGGTATAATTTAGTCCTCTGTTCTTCGCTGTTTACAAAGAACATGATCACTGAACACACTAGACAGCTTCCAGGACCGGACCGAGTCGACTCTCGGTCGGATTAGGTTCCGATTTGCAGAAAAGATGCCGAGAATCAATGAATATGTAGCAACATTCGGATCTTTTCCGTTTGTGCCCCCCCCCCCCCCCCCAGTACGTTATGCACCCCCAGTAAGAGCACGCGCCATTACATAGTGAATCATAATGTAAAAATATGGCACGTGCGTCTGGGGGGTGCAAATAATATGCGCCCACTAAGCTGGGGGGGGGGGGCACAAACGGAAAAGATCCGAATCTTGCTACATAGTCATCGATTCTCGGCATCTTTTCCGTTTGCGCCCCAACAGCTAAGTGTGTTTATATTATTTGCAACACCTAAGTGCACGTGTCATAGTTAATTATAATGAATTATAATGTAATGGCACGTGCTTTGTTACTGCGGTTGCATAATGTATTTCGTGTGTGGGTGTGTATGAGTGGGGTGGGGGGGGGGGTGCGGGTGATCATTACAAGGCAAGTTCTGAACTACTTCATTTCATGTGTAATAGGCAAAGATTTTCTCCTCAGCAATGAAGATTTTTCAGGACGTGAAAGATGTCCATTCGATTCTAATCTGAACAGTGAATCATGAAGATTTCAATTAACGAAGCAAACATGACTTATTTGAAGTTTGCTCTTTCTCTCTTGAGATACAAATCGCGACTAAATAACGTCATCAATTAAATCGGATGCCGGGTAAACAAAGTTTGCGAAGCAAAACAACAATGATACCTGGTCATGACATTTCTAAACCTGTTTTGCAAACTTATCAAAATACTAAACAGTGGTTATATAGTTATTTATTTCGTTTAGATTCCATTCATTAATTTGAGGCCAATTTAGCAAAGCGAATACAATTTGAAACAAGGTCTTGTAAAAGCAAACTTCAACATTGTAACTTGAAACTTGCAAATTTGTTCGTACGGAAATATTTCACCCACAATATACTTACAATATTTGAATTTTTTAACAAAGAATTCTGATAATGATTGAACGAGTTCTACTTAAACTTTGGGCTTGCATTATTTTTGTCGCTTTTGGAATTTGTTTCCACGCTACAATCCACTGTGACTGGCTAGAAGGCATAGCCGCAGATCCAACTTCGGACCAGCAAAATGGGGGTTCAACTAACGATGGCGCGACCACCGAACCCTCTACCTTAAGCCAGGGTGCTCTAAGACAGTGCAAGTTTGTAGGAGGCGAAGAGCAAGAAGATATTAGCACCCTTGACATCATGCTCGAAACTCCACCCTCCGCATTCTGGAAAGCATCCGCTATCACTCTGGGAATAGCCAACGCCATTGGATTTCTAAGCTGTTTCTTCGCGCTCGTAATTCTCATTTCATGCGCAAAGTGTACGGACGAAATAGTATCCCGTCTTCAGCAGTTTATTTGTATAGCCAATGTCATTCTACAAATAGTGGCTTTGGTCACATTTTTAGCCGGCCTGGATAATGACACGACTGAGGGACGGTGTGGGGAGGGTCTGGGAATGTTTGACCCTGGCGATTGCTCAATCGGCAATTCTCTTTATCTCCTGATTGCTTCAATCGTTCTTCAGATAGCCGGGATCGCTGTATCATTTGTAGTCTGTGTCATCATGCGGGTGCGCGCAGGTGTTTCCACCGTTGGAAAAGGACTCAAAATTGCCAAAAAGTTGGGCCACGATTCCTCTGATGGGAAAAGTGGGAAAAAGGACAAGAAGAAAAAGAAGAAAAGTGAGGACGAGCACTCCGAGGACAGGCGGACTATGAATCAGTGGTCGGAGGAGGAGAAAGAGGAACTGTGGCAGCAGATGACGGAGAACCCTGAAGTTGCTCTAATTTTTCAACAGTTGCTCAGCGGGTCTGGACCGAGCTCTAGTGAAAACCAAAGCCACTCAAATTCAAAAGTGTGAAACATTTACCACTTTTGAAAACTTTGACACTTTAATGGAATCTAAATAAACATTAAAACTTGAAAAATACAATTTAGCAAAATTTTAGATAAATTACTTATAGACTTGGCATTTTACATAAAAATTTAGATTAATATTCAATTAGTTTTAATAAAACAATGGCAAAATTCGTTATTCAAAGTTCATTACCTGTAACATATGATTGTGTACAAACAAAATTCAACAAGCAACAAATAATATCAGGCGTCAATGTGTACAAGAGCACAACTGTCAGATATCATAGCAATCAATAAATTTCAACTCTCAATCCATAAATCATTTGATTGTACATAAAACAAAACAAATCAAGTTCAATAGTTGATATAATCAATACAACTCCACAATTGTTACTGTTTAGCATCTAAGATAGCCAAGCATTTATCAGTCAATGTTTTGATCTGAATCAGATGCGATCTGAGATCTTTGACCGTTTCGTGATCCAATTCAATGCTCCCACTTGACGCACATGCGCTTTCGAGATGTCCAGTTGCAATTTGAGCAGTGTCGGCTGTCTTATTTTCTATTTGAGAAGCTGAGGCAAAACTTGTAGAATTCTGTTGCAACAATAGAGCATTGTATTTGACCCTTAGCGTCTCCTCTTCATTAGCAAGTTCTCTGTCTCTCTCTAGCATTTCATTCAGCTACAGTAAAAAAAACGGACTCAGCCAACAAAAAATGCAGTAAGGAAAAATCTTTAGCATTTTATCTCATTGCTTTCCTTAATTATCGAATGCCAAATTAATAACTTAATACATGTTGTTCTTCCCACCCAACAGCCACCCACACAATCTGCGAAAATCTACTATAGATGATTATAATCTACAATGGCACACTTCTAAAATCCCGTATAAGATAACTCATATAAAAACTGTGAAAGAACCCAGGGTAAAATCAGGCGCTAAAAGCTAAAGACAGGACTAAACTTAGCAATTAATCCTGTAATATTTGGTAAAAAGACACGTGAAGCAGACAGAACGTGATATATAAAACAGGTTAAGTTTACGGGGACCAATAAGCTAATAATTCTGCCTAAATTAGCGGCCCTATCTAGAACTGTAGTTTTCTAAATTGTAAATTGCTGGCAATAAGCAGATGACCTCAAAAATTGAGATATAGAAAAAGTACACATACGTAAGTAGATTGGGACTGCATTTTTAATTGAGAAGAGGCCATTTCTGTAAGACCAGAAGGCCACAAAAAAGGGGCATGAAATTATCATCCAATTTTCAAACCCTACAGAGGAACGATACATTAATATCCTTTGGTTCTCTAAATAGGTTAGGACAAATTTTAGCCCCCTCGGGACTTACACCCAGCACTAGAAGGAAAGCACCCTCGTATCAGGGCACTAAGCCCCCCGGGGTGCTAAGATTCATACCGTAACCTACTTTGAAACTAAATCGTACCTCTCTGGCGAGGGCCTTGTTGGCAGCTAGTTCCTGGGCGAGTACCGCACTGTTCGTTGAGGCGGCATTGCATTGAACATCATTTCGCCTCGAATGTTTCAGCCAATTAATCGTTCGCCATCCCATAGCTCTTCGGCCTCTCTTCACACGTTGCTTAGAGGCAACCATTCATCAAAACCTGAAGATTTCACCTCAACGAGTCGAGAAGTACCAATTAATTAATGCAGCAAAAATGAGTAACTGATCGAAAAAAGTGTGCAAGAAATGGCGCATCACAAATCACATTTTAAACCGGTATAGAATTCTGATTTAACTTTTTTTATTAACGCAAAAATTCAAAAACGAGCAAAACCACGATACTATAAAATAGCTGTACTGTGCTATTTTTCGACAGCTATTAAATTGATTTAATTCTGAACATCGGCAAAACCGTTTTAATTATGACCCAAAAGGCTTATTATAAAAAACATAACCTGCAGATTGCCGGAAATTAGCCCCAAATTGGCCCACGTATATCCCTGGTTAAAAAAATGGTTACCAAAAGACGCGAGCAGATGAAATTCTGCTTACCAATTCCATACAAAATTTTAAACCCAAATTTCTAACATTATTGTAATTCAAGTAACTTTGTTTGAGAGCAATTAAATGTTTAACAACGAAGGCCGCCAAATGTTAAACGGCGGCCTGCATACACTACCTTTAAATAAACAAATTAGGGAACCGAGACAAAGGAATGAGAAAATTAAAAACTTATTGACGTTTTTGAAAAGTGGCGTCAAGGCCATTGGAATGAGTGAATACGGATTCAACTCGTAACACCATCAATTGTTTTACACTTTGAAAATATATACGATCAACAATAATAGCATCCAATAAAGGGAAAAAGTAACAAGGAGAAAAAAGCAGATAAAACTCGAAAATTGACTTTCAAAAAAGAACGGCATCAGAGTCATTATCAAAAAAGGCAATGTACTCCAAACTATCGATATATTAGAGAATATTACTAGAAATATCTCAATACTTTGTTCCTTTAGCCGAGTAAAAAAAGGCCGATCAAAAATTAACAAAAATCGTTTGCAAACAAATAGACTCCAATTTATGAAAATCGTCGATTAACTTAACCTTTGAAAAAATTGAACTATTCCACATTGAGGAACACACCTGGCCTTCCATTAATTAGATTCAGCGAAAGGTAACAAAAAAGAAAACCAAATTTTAAACGCGCAAAATTCTCAAAGCATTCTTAATTTTGAAAGGAAATGGTAAAACATCATAAAAACCATCGACATACTAATACCTTCAACAAAAATAAACTACTCGCCGTGAAAAGTAAACACAGCGAGTCATTAATGAGAGAAAGAGGCAAATAATCTAACAGAATAACAAAGTGGCGAAACAAAGTTATTCTCATACTGAATAAACTAGAAAGTTGAAACTAGTACTAACTAGAAACGCCATGAGACCAGTCGTCAAAAAGACTGAAAAACAAGGTAACTAAAAGAACGACAAGCAAAACTTTTGAAAAGTGTCATGTCAAAAACAATAGGCTACATACTGATATTAAAAAGTTAGCCTAGCCTTCTTCGGAAACCCCTTAGAAATCTGCCATCAGTGAGCTTGGATAACAATGCAAAATATGAATAAATTAGGGCAAAGTTAAGAAATGCATTAACAATTTTGAAAACAAATGTCAAATTTATCACATCCATTGGGAACAAATTAAAAACATAGCTGGCAGATTGCCAGAAAATAACCGCAATAGCTTTGTAGATCTGCAGTCTCAAAAAATACAGACCAAAAAAATTCGTCTTTGCATTGAAGGCCGATATGTTATATTTTGATTAAAAATCTGTATAAGTTTTTGCTGCCTCTATTAGCTGCTCTCAAATAACCTTCATTTAGAGTGACACACACCAATTTGACCTTATCTCTTTGAATTAAAGTAAATAAAAGTCAACTTCAAAGTGAGGAAGTCATTTTTGCGAGTGAGGTAAGTCAAGTGTGACCAAAAATTTTATCACGCGAATGAACAAAAAAATACTCGCTCCACTAAGAGCGAAAAATGACGTCCGACACGCACTTCAGTTGAAATTACATGAACGAATGAACAAAAAGCAGATTTGGAGTGATTGTGACGTCATATGGTCGTTACAAAAATCTCGAACGAAATAAAAAAAACATAGCCGGCAGAATTCCGGAAGCGACTCGAAGCACCAAAACTTCGAAAAAAAGCTGAAGCCATTACCGTTTGTATTAAACCATTAACTCATTACCTCCCCGGGTCTGATCTAAAAATCAGTGAACTTTAAACCACTCACCAAGAGAAAGAAAATGCAGCAAAGTTTTATTATTGAAAACATTTGGTAACGTTAAAAAAGTCTGAAATTTTTAGGATGGTCAAAAAACTGATAGCCTTACAAAGCTGACAAGGCCAAGAATAGCCCTCAGATAATTATTGATTCTAATCTCAAAAAGATTGCGAAAGCAAACGGCAGATAAAAACTTTTCAAAAAAGACAGGAAAGTCAAAATTATTCAAAAAAGAGTGCTCAAACTTAAGAATCAGAGAACCACTACAATTAGATTTCTAATCACGGCAATTAAGACAAGAATAATACATGATTCTTCCTTGTTGTATATATGCTAGGCAACATGATTTCATACTAATTCAAAAATGAAATTAATCATAGAAAAACAAAAGCAACAGAATAATATTCAAAGGCAAAAAATCGTCTAAAAACAATACCAAGCCCGGAAGAAAATTGCAATGAATAGTAATAAGTAATGTTGGAAAAGACTTTCTAGCAAACTCCCAGTACTGCCTTATTTTGAATTAAATCAATTGCAAACCGAAGGAACCAAGATCTAAAAAAAAGCTGAATTCATTCAATTTTTTAACAACTGAGAAAATCAATATAACGAATATAAAAGTAGGTGCCAGGACAAAACTAGAATGATACAAATGAGAATGTGAAGAATATGGACACAATGTTAGGAACACATAACAAAAAGACCAATTCCTGATTTTTGAAAGTTAAAAATCAAATTTAAAAAAATCAAGAAAAACGAGTATATTTCATTGATCAGCATTCGAGACATAGAAAAGACAACGAGTCATTCGAGACAAAAATCCAACTTGCTGAAGAGAATCAAACAAGAAAAAGCAGAATTCAGAAATACGAAACAAAGAAACATTTTGCAAAAAAGTGGTCAAAAAATATTTAACACTGCATTTATGAAAAAAATTTATCTGTTTTTTCAAAAACTTAACAACAAAAAATGATTAAATTTTTATTGAAACGAAATTAAAGTCCCTCATGTTCACCAAAATACTATTTCTAGTAATTAAAAGTAAAATACAAACAAAAAACTGAAAAAAATTGGCAAAAAAACTACGAAAATCGGATTAGCAAATGTACAATTTTATGAAACAAAATTACATCGAGGTAGAAAGAGGCATTGAGTATATGAATTATCAAAGGGAAGTTGCCATATTAACTGATTTTTTACAAAAAACAGCTAAAAGATCCAAAAATGAAGAAATTAATAGAAAAAAAGCCAAAAATTAACTAAAAAATCAAGAAATATGTGCCAATTTCGCATTTGTAACGCAATTTCAGGCTATGCAAAATACTGTGCTATCAATTTCCGGGGTTAACAATTCAACATAGCATCAATTAAAAATTATTTCTACAAAAAACCAAATTACAAGCAAAAAAACTAGGCCACTTAGACGAAAAAACGGCTAAAAACGGTTATCTATATGTGCCATTCAGTCAAAAACTACTTTTCAATGTCAAAAAGTCATTCACTAAACGGAGCGCATGATCAAAAAACTTCTCTCGCTCAGAAAAAAATTAGTTCACACTGCAATTTTACTCGCTTTCGCTTTTAGGTCAAAACATTGTCTGAACGAATAGTACTTCCGGTAAAAAAAAAAAAAACCTTAAGAAAACCAATACTCCTCTTCGAGTCGTAAAAACCAAGAGAAGGCCAATAATAGCCCCAGCTATCGCTGTGCGGCTATTAAAAAATCACCTATAGCAATTAGGAGGACGAAGAGACCTGTTATCAAAGAGATTCAGTGACAAGACCACAAAATGAACAACAACGCATTCAAATTCCGAAAACAATATTGATCTTTTTAAAACAAATAGTGTAAAAGCCGTAATAACTGTTAGCTGCCTACCAACGGACTCAGACAACTGCATTCATGAACAACTAACTAGAAAACATGTTTCGCCACTGAATAGCCTGTTTTTGAATCAAGAGAAAATAGTAAAAACAAATCAATGGTGCTATATGCACAAAAAGATTCTCTCAATAACGATACCTTATTCAACCAATTTTCTCACTCCACTTCAAAAGCAGTTTGAAAAAAGTTTGACTTCCCATTGAAATCAAGAAGCCGAAAAAAGTGTGCGCAGATCATTAACATAGCTGGTAGATTGCCAGAAAATAGCTGCGATAGCTTTGTAGATCTGCAGTCTCAAAAAACAGACCGAAGAACTTCTGTTCATATTCTTTACTGCTGAGATGTTATACTTTGATTATATATCTGTATAATTTATTGCTGCTTCTATTAGCTCCTCTGACATAACTTTTAATTAAAGCGACAGACATGTTGCCCTTATCCTTGATTCCATGTGAAAGTAGTGGTTGATTATTGACCATAAGGTATTTCAACTGAGATGATAACTAAATTTAAGACTAATTAGAACTCCATTCGTTTGCAAAAAAATGCCGCCAATTAACGCGCTCAGTTTCATAAATTCTGAAGAGAACATCTCGAAGCTTGTGAAGGGCCCAAAACTCAAAGAAATGCCCTTTTCACTGCGAACTTGTCTCCCCAGCAGAGAATAGTAAGGCTATTAGCAAACTCTTCCGCAACTAAATGCCCTGACTTTACAGATTATTCCATTTCTAATGACAAGAAGTCGCGAAAACGTTGATTCTCGTACCCTTTCCAGCCAAAGGAGGGTCAATTGCAATGTCCGATAACAAGTGAGGGGGTTAATAACTTCACCAAGGCGCTTGAATCGATGTTGAGGAAGAAACCACCTTTGGAACATTTCTCATTATACTTTTATTTGAAAACTGCGGCCGATCGAGTTAAACTGTTTAAAAATTATGAACAAGAGAGTAATTTCGATCACAGAGAATAACGCGAAAAGTCAAATTTCGCAGCAATAACCGCTTCAAATTTCACTCCAAGGCAATTAATAAAGAGCAAATACCCGAAACCCGCTTTTTAAAACAATTAAACAATTAGCATATCAACGAATAAAAAAGGCGAGATTTTCAAAATACTGAAATACAAATTAGTAAATTCTACTCACAAGCATATTTTATATATATAATTTAGGAAATTTAAATAACCAGTTAATCGGAAAATTAGCGGTTAAATTAGCAAAACTTCTAAACAATTTTGGCGATTGCGAACCAACCAGATCCCGACCAAAGCCAGCCCCTTTCAGCACGACAGACAATGATGAATAAGATATGCAAAATAAATGAATTTCACCAAAGCGATGATATCTTAGTTTCATTGGTTTATGTCCACCTCTGTATTGAACTGATCACTTTAATTCTTCTAGACTAAGTGATAGTTTCTTGAGTAGACTCGGTCGTCACTTTTCTCGTCTCCATTGCCACTACTACGAAATCCTCCTCCGCTTTCATATTCATTTGAATTACCAACATACACCTGTCCACCATCAGTAGTAGACTTAGGCGACTCATTGGAACCGTAGGAATGCCAGTATCTAAAATAAAATCAGTATCAATAGTATTCACAAAAACATCGATCAGATTGTGAGATACAAGTCGCTAGACTTCTTAAGACCACCAGCTAAATCAGCCATCTGGCAAAATAGAAAATCCGTATAAGGCAGACTCCGTAAATGAAGTTCGAAATCTCAATTCTGTTCTTCCAATTGAGAATTTAATCCGCGAGCACTAGAAGCCCAAAACGAGCGAAACTTTGGAGCTTAAGCCAGGTGACCGCTATCCACATTCTGAGAGAGCTTGAGTTGAAAATTAAACTTCAGCCAGTGACAGGATGTGATTTGTTGAGTGATGCAAGTTAGACAATTGAGAAAAAAAATCAAACCATTTCAAATATTTAAAAGCTTAATCAGTACTATAGTAAAAAAAAAAACGGAACACTGTTATCTTGCCGCCGTACAAAAAAGATAGAAACTTCAAACTTGCTTCCTCAGCTCAAGTATACTACGATATTGGATCTAATTGCACTTTCGGGATAATGCAGGGCTTCAAAGTCAAATTGGTCACACGAAAAAACCAAGAAATTGCAAAAAATAATTGGCCCAAATACTTGAAAGAATTTTCAACCAATTGCTGTGGTTCAGCTACGTTTTCAATTAATGGCGCTCTTAAATTGATGACGGAGAATCGGTAATGTGCGTTTGCACATAGCATTCCAATGATGAAACATTGAAGTTAAAATACACAGGAAAAAAATTTCATCAAAGAAAAAAATTTTCATCAAAGAAGCATATCCTAATATATTCTTTCAACATAGTTATTCAAGCACCTATTGAAAACGCTTGTCATCATAGGCAAAATAATTTCAATATTTTTTGAATCAAACAGATTTTTTTGCTTATAATTTATACTATACATCGTTCCGGCCTTCAAATTTGAAAACTGATACCTCTAAGGAAGACGGTCACTTTATTCACAAAAAGTTCGTGAAAGTCGGAATTTAGACCTCGAAACATTTCTCTATCTCTAACTCCGTTAAATTGTGTGATAATTTCCATCGACCTGCCACATGCATTCGAGCTCCAACAGAAGCAGAAGACGGATATAATATTTAAAAACTAAAGATTGAAAACGAAAGTATAACACCTAGAAAAACTCAAGCTTCAATCGGATAAAAACTATTGACATTCTTGCAATAAATCCAGTTTTTAACCTTTCGTTAAAAACGTAACTGATGGTAACAATAGAAATCGTTTCTACTTTAATGTATAAATCAGTGATTGATAAATGAAACATAAACCGACTAATGTCGGAAGAATGGATCTCGAACGACAGGCGGGTGGAAAACATTTGAACCTACCGGGATTTGAACCATTGACCTCCAACTTCATTACCATATGCACTGCTAACTGCTCTATTTAGCCCTTAATTTTCCTATGCTGCGACCGACTATATTAGCAAAAAGCTTTACTTCGGAGTGAGAGCAATAGAGATCACTCAAAAATGAAGAGCGAAAGCGTGAAAAAGTCACTTGAGAAGTCAAAGAATGTTATAGAAGAAAAGCTTAGCATGGTCAAGCAAAAAAATTCATAAAAAAGACACTTTTACAATTAGACACGTTTACTTCGTTCAAGAGCAATTAAACATCGTTCAAAAAATATTGCACGGCTAAGTTATGGGGGAAAGAACAAATTAAAAAATGATAGTCAAAGTTTCTATGAAACACCAGTTGCATAAACTTTTCGAAGGGTCAAATATCTAAAGAATTTTTTCTTCAGAACTATATCAAAGATTTTTGCATTTTTTATTTTTTATTTTTACATCCCTTGAAGCTCGATAGTCGGAAAAAATTGAAAAAAAAACACATAGCTCACAACCTTTGGAGATTTTGTGAACGTTAATCTTTTGGAAGAAAACAATTATTAGTCTAAATGAACTGCCGATAAAAAGATCTATAGAATATTCTTAAAATTAAAAAATGGAAGAACAAAACTTTTTACGAAGCGGAAACTGTCACTTATTTCATGTCAAGAACTATGCTCAAATTAATAATCGCAACCATTTGCAATACAAGACAAATTCGCTCGCGGGATACTTCTTTTGGGGGGAAATTATTCGGATGAGAAGAATGATAAAGACAGGCCAATTGTCGCCAGCGTGAAAATATCACAAAATCATTTATATTTCATGGAGCTTTGAATCATTTATAATTTAAGATATGCAGATTCTTAGAATTACAGCCTAAGGCAGCAGGATATCCACCATCTGTGTTGAGCAGAAGCAATAGTAAGCAAAAACATAGCCGGCAGATTGCCGGAAAATAGCCGCGATAGACGCTCGTGGCCTTCCATGAATTGAAACACCTAAAGAAATAAGATAGACAGATCGACCACCAGTCCTTTAATAGACCACAAGACTTTTTGGGTTAGCTTCGGACTGTCAATTTTTTGACACATACGTTCTATAAGGAAAAAACCCTTAAATAGCTATTTCAAAATTGATATTCGAAATCAAAAACTCAAGACTAATAATCACGAATTAGGGCATACAATATTGGCACTACTTAGATGCACACTATTAACTAGTAAATCTTCATAAAAAATTAAAGTTCCATAATTGAGTTCAGAAGTCATTTTTTTGAGTGAGGTAAGTCACGCAATTGACCTAAAAGCAGAAACGACGTCACGTACATAAATTTTAACTGCAAAGCAATAGAAGTCACTGAAGTCAATTCCAAGAAGTCAATTCCAAGAAGTCAGGTCGTAAGAATCATCGATGGAGACGACGAATTAAAAAAAAACCACGATGTCCCCAATAATAGCCCCTATCGCTTCGCGGCTATTAAAAAAAAACAAATTTTTTTTCAATTAAAATTGGAAATTTTGTATTGTTTTCGCTCAATTTTTGCATTTTTTCATTGAAATTTTAAAAAGACAAAAATGATCCATTCAATCTCAGCCTCCTTTCTTCGATGATGGGTTAATCTAGATTACTTTATCTCATAGAAATCTTGTCAAATGAACCGATTAGTTGAAAACTTATATGATTTCCCAATAAGAAATTAATTTGTTGTCAAATTCCTGTTGAGCTTTGATACCTAAGTTTCAAGAAATCAATTTTCTTGAATAACGCAACATGGAACAGTTGCTACAGAATTTACTACTTTTGTTGTCTGCAATTATTTTGCCGAGAATAAAATCCGATCAACAGAACACGTTTTTTTCGAACAATTTCTTTATATCTGAGGTACCCATTTATGTTCTTATTTTGATTGAAAGGTGAAAAGGCGAGAAGTGAGAAGTTTGGGATTTTCAAACCGCATTATCTCCTCAATAGTTCGGAAAAATATAAATGTCTCTAAAGATCGAATCAATTTTTTGACTGCTTTCCAATGATGCCTAATTAAATCTTTCAGCAAGACATCGATCAGCCAAAATTAGCATAACAAAACATAACTGACTAGACGTCGGAAGAATTGCTCTCGAAAGACTTATCACGGAGCTCTAATCAATTGCAGCCTGCTTCAGTCGGGGGGGGGAGGGAGGAGAGCCTAAATGGGACTAAGAAGTTCAATAGTTGGCTTCAAATAACCACAGAGGTTAACATATAG